>NW_022196905.1:378719-387903 GCF_008632895.1 Mastomys coucha
AAAGAAAAAAAAAGAAAGAAAGAAAGAAAGAGAAAAAAAGAAACCACCTGTCTATGAATTTCAAAAGGGATGAGTCTATATACTATTCCAGCAAACACCCAATGCTGAATCATTCTGAGTTCACCTAAATTTTGATGAGACACAATAATACATACAGGAAAAGGACACCTATTATCTCAGGCTCCTTTCCTGGCTAAGTGATGTCTCAAAGTCTAACCTGTACACTGAAAAGTTCCTTTTTTAAAAAAAAGATTTATTTATTTAATGTATATGAGTACACTGTTGCTTCCTATAGACCCACTGGGAGAGGGCATTGCATCCCATTACAGATGGTTGTGAGCTACCATATGGTTGCTGGTAATTGAACTCAGGATCTCTGGAAGAACAGTCAGTGCTCTTAACCACTGAGCCATCTCTCCACCTTATCTTTCCCTTACAGCAACAAGATATCAAAAGTTCCAGCGTGAGTGTTTTTAAAGTGTAGTCAAACTGACAAAATAATTTTTGTTTTATTGTAGTAATGGTAAAGGGGTAAAAATATAGTTCTTTATTTCCAAAGTTAGAACTGAGATTCCGAAACTGTTGTGTAACCCACCATTTAGGTCACCAACAGATGAACCAGAAATGCAACATTGCTTAATTATAAAATGATTTGAAAAACAAAATCTTAGAAAACAAATCAAAAGTCAGCATGTTCCAGAGGTTTGAGAGAGTGGAGACAGCAGACTTGTAGACATGAGCCGATATAGTGTGTTTGTCTTATAATATTTTTTAGTAATTTCTTAAAATTTCTCATAAAACTAAGTAGTTCATAACTTCTTATCCTTAACAATAATTGAGTTTGATACTAGAATAAAACCAAAACTAATGGTTCATTTTTACTATGAGATGTTCTCAGAGCTCATGTAAGAGTTCCAGATGAGCAGGAGGCACCAAGCACCTCTCGGCCATAAATGCAGCTGTTGCCTGATTGTCTTAGAAGTTTGAGGGTTTTAAAGTTGCAGGTAGGTGGCTATGTGACTGAGTTCAGGATCAGAGAAAGAAGCAGCCTCAGTCCTCAGGATATTTGTTACACTTGTCTTTGCATCCTGAACCAATAAAATGGGAAACTTGGGAAACTCTGGAAGAGTGGGGAGAGAAAAACCTCTCTGGAATGCTGTTCTATGGGGAAAAGAGGAGGACAACTTTTTTCCTAGCCCCTTTCCCCAATGCTGGCCCAAGCTAATTACACTCTTTAGTCTTTCTTCCTTTGTTTGTTTGTTTGTTTCTTTCTTTCATTCTTTCTTTCTCTTTTTCTCTTTCTGTCATTTTTTTAGAAAAAAATTCTGGTATTTTGGCTCCCCTACTCTTTCTCTAAAGCTTCTCTCCCTACCATGTGACTGCTTGTCTGCCATGTGGCAAACCTCCATATGCTCAGATGGCACAGTTTTCCTCCTCCTGTCCATCTGCCTTTTCTGAGAAGCTTTTGAGAGCTGCGACTTGCCTACCCTGAGTGTTTCTGGTAAATTCTGTTAAAATTTCCTGATTGAGTAAACTTCAGCTTTCCCTAACTTCCAACTTTATCTTGCCTTTTCATTTTTCAATGGGCCGAGCCAGAGTAACCTGTTTCTACAGTTCTAGACAGGATCACATAGATGACAGTAGTATAGTAGAGTATATTATTGTGTATGCTAACTGTGCACAAAATAAAACTTAACTAAAAAAAAATGGATTGTTTTTCTCCAAATTTCCCCAATTTGTCTTTTATGTGAACTAGAAACCCTATTACTGATTGGTGTGGCATACTGTTACCACAGTTGGGTTACAGTCATGTTCCAGCAAGTCACATTTGTCCTCCACGGGACAATTAAAAGAAACATATTAGTGAAAATCAGAAAAAGTAAGTTTAATCAGTTGGTCACATTGGAAAAAGGTCCAAAGAGATCCAGTGACACCCCCTCAAAGTCCATCTTTAGGGTCTTGACCTCTGGGTAAGATTTGTGCAGACAGCAAGAAATATGTATAATTACAAAGTAAGGATGAGGTATGGTCCCCTAATCTTCATTGCATCTGCTCCACAGCTTTCATTCCAGGTCATCTGGAAAGCTGTAAATCTTCTCCCAGGAGAAAAATGCCTCCTCAGAATATCTCCAGGGATTTAGACTTCTATGAGTAGCAGATTAATGGTGAAATTCACAGTTCTTGGGGTCTCTTGTTGCACTAATAGACAAAAGGGGGAGCAGAGTATATGGCATGCATTCACTTTGCCAGACAAGCAGCTTGCACCTCAGGAGTTTATGCACTGATAGTATAAAGAAAGAATGCCAATGAAAACAAAGGGAGATATTTTGTCTTACTGATTTTTTATTTACATTTATTTCATTTAAATGTATTTCGTGCGCCAAATGATGAAAAGAATTTACAAAGTTTATCTTTAAAATGAATAGTACAGAATTCCAGCAGAGCAAATAACAACATGGTCAATAAAAAATTTAAATTCCAGCTCTAATTCTGATACTTGCACCCAAGATAGAGTAAGCCTTGGTCTGCTCGTATGTAAATTCCTTTCCAAATCCGTGGCTGAGTGTAAAGATTAGCTTGTAGACTTTGAATTGTCAATGTCATTTTAAGTTTCCATATTAACAATATTTTTTGCTAGTAACTTGTCAAAAGACATCACTCTTGCTCTTGTAGGTTCACGTGCACAGTGATGCTACTTAATTCACTATCATTTAGGCTATGTGGCTCTTACTAAAAGATCAGAGCACATTTGAGACAAACTTATTTAAGGTTATCCTGCGTTCTAGAGTAGACTAGCTGCTCCTCCTTGACACTGAGTCAGTGTCTCCACAAGTCTATGAAACTAAATATGTTGCTAGTCAAGGTCACCATTTACCTCAGTGCATACATTCTGGTTTAAAGGTGTTTAAAGCATAATATCCTGAGAGATTTCAGTATCCGTTTTCAGCTTTCATTGATGTTAAGAATTATCTATAATATGGAAGGTGCCATATTGAAAACAGTGTAAATACCATTATAGACTTCACATGTGTTAGACACACAAAAGGTATGACTTCAATGGATTAAGATTTGTGAGGAGTTAAATGCATTGCTGTGTTATCTAGACAGCACTGTATATAAGTAGGGATAAGTAAAGAACAAGAAATATTTTCAGTTATATAAGAAAACTAGAAAGTCTTTCAAGTCACATATAATCTGAAATCTCAATTCTTGGGTCTGGGGAGAAATTGCTCAGTTATTATGAGAATTTTATTCCCAAAATCAATGTCAGGCAAATGAAAACCAGGTAGAACTCTAACTCCTAGGGATCCCTCTTCTTACTGTCCACTATCACAGCACTATTTACATGCATATGGACTTACATAGGGCAGGGATCACAGAAAACAATTTTAAAAACTTTAAATACCAGCAGCAAATATTTATGTATACATTTGTATGAAATGTACACACATGTACACATATGTGTATTTGTATAACTCAATATAACCTGACATATAATACTCTTTTTAATCTTCATTCATCTAAAACTTCACAGATATTTTCTGGACAATCCTTCAAAGATTAACATGTGTTGCAAATTGTATTTAAATATGAAAATAGTTGGTTAATTTGTTTTTTTAGTAGCAGATCTTACTCTGTAGCTTCAGTCTGGGCTTAAACTTACTACTCATTATAGCTACACAATCCCTGGGTCAGATTATCATGCCCATTCAAAATATGTGTGCTCCTTTTTCATGAACTACTAAAAAAATTCTAAAGTGATTTATGGTATTTGTTTTATTAAAGTTGGTCTTTAGTTGTCTTTTTTTTTAAGGATTTTACCATTTTATTAGATTAAAAAAACATAACACAAGCAAACAGAATGAACTAGGGAGGAACTGAGGAAAGACAATGGCAAAGGTCATTGAGGGCAGCGATCGGAAGGGAGGGGTGGGGTGGAGAGCTAGGAGAGAGAGGTCTAGGGGTCAGGTGTCTCTATTGATGACAATCTTCTGGTGCAAGGCTCAGGCCCAGAGCCAGGGAGTGGCTCGGGAGGTGGGGGCCCGGGGCCCAGCACTGAGGCAGTGGGTGGAAGTCCATGGGCGGTGATGTACTTCTTGTACGCCTCACGGATGATCTTGAAGGCTCTAGCAGTGGCACAGGGTATGTCTGTAACAGGGTCCCGGTACAAAGCTGGACGGTGGGTCCCGAACAGGGACTTTTGGGGGTCGCCCCTGGGGGAACCACTCTTCAAATGTTGCATCATCACTGAACGTGATGAAGGTGTGTGAGCAGTGAGCAGGAGAGGCTGCGGCTCCAGTCCCAGAATGTGGTGTCAGTGCAGGGACTGTAGGAGCAGGATCAAGGCCTTCCATGTTCACATTCTCCTTCTTGGGACCAGGCTCCCCAACAAGCGGCACCATCACTGAGTGGTAGGTGATTATTGGCCCAGGACACTTGCTCTTCTTATGAACCTGCTTCTTTTTGTCAGCTTCCAGCCATTCATAAATCTGGAACATAAATTGAATGAACGTAAATTGAGCTCTTCAGTAATCTTGGCCTCCCTGAGCAGCTCTTCCTGGGTTAGTGGTTGCTCACAGTGCGGACCCTTCCACCTTCGGGACTGTCCTTGCTTCTCTTGAACCCGAAGGAACGTTTGTAGTGTGTGCTCTGCTATAGATTGACGCATGGACTTGCGGCTGTCAGAGCCGTCGTCTGCAGCTCCAATGGCAGCAGCACCTTCTCCTCTCTGGCCTTCTGGGAGCTGCTCGCTGGGGTGCTGACCTTGCGAGGCCTCAAGCTCTTTAGAGGCTCCTTATAGGCTTTGGTGACGACTCTGCGCTTCCTTCTTGGCTCTTCTGCTTCTCCATCACTGGATGGTTCATCTCCTTCATCAATGTCAAAGTCAAAGTCTACCTCATCCTCCGTGTCAGACTGGAAACCTTGGTACTCATCTCCAGACTCCTCGGTGAAACCCCCGTAAGTTGTCTGGTAGAACTCATCTTCCTCCTCTGCTTCCGGTAACCCAGAAAGCCGGTTTCCAGAGGTTTTCAGCAGGGCCCGGCCCCCAGCCAAACTCATACCGCCTACAGAGACTGCACCAGCTCAGGGTTGGTGTTTAGTTTTTAAGAGAAGGTGGATGTATAGTAGGTAGTATAGTGCTTGCCAAGAAACTATAAGGATCCAGATTTGATTCTTAGTACCCATGTTAAAAATGTAGGCATGGTGGTTAATGCTTATAATGCCAATACAGGAGAAATAGAATAGGCAGATCCTAAGGGCATTCTAAAGCCCCAGGAGAGTGTTGACGAAGATGTCTAAACTCAACTTCTTGCTCCACCACATACATGCACACATACCATGTACATCTATATTTCATTTGACATTTAAAATGGAAGTTAAGGGCTGGCGAGATGGCTCAGTGGGTAAGAGCACTTACTGCTCTTCCGAAGATCCTGAGTTCGGATCCCAGCAACCACATGGTGGCTCACAACTACCCATAATGAGATTGGACCCCCTCTTCTGGTGCATCTGAAGACAGCTGCAGTAAATTACACCGGAGGGAGCGAGCGGGGCTGGAGGTACTGAGATCAGCAACAGCAACACACATGATGGCTCACGGCCATCTGTAGAGCTACAGTGTACTCATACACATAAAAAATAAATAAAAATAAATCTTTAAAAAATAAGATAGAATAAAATAAAATGGAAGTTAAGGGACGCAGATAAACCTAGGAAAATGATATTTGTACATACCCAAGAAAGGTATGGGTGGATTTTACAAATAGAAAGAAGAGGAAGAGGAAAGGAGGAGAGGAGGAAGGGAGATAGAGATAGATGGAGAAAGATTTGCTGTCCTTTTAGATTTGGCACTGTACTTATGTGTGTATATATAATGAGAAAAAAATGACACGCCCCATACACACACAGGAGAAAACTTTCAGTTTTAGCTAAAACCTGGATACTTGCATTCAGGAGGAAACAGGACTTTATTGACAAATGCCCTCTCAAAACTAGATTTTTTTTCACTGTTGACTGAACATAAAATCTAACCGCTCTGGCAGTTCTATATATAAAGCCATGCTGGAAATTCAGGTCAGAACGTATTGTGTTTTGTAGCAATAAGTTTCATGTCTCTTCAGGACCATAACTATATTCTGAATTTTGGAGAAATAAAAAGCAAACTCATATAATCTTTCTTTGTTTACTGCTTCCTCCTAGACCATGATTTCTTAATTATACTTATTAAATCAAATTTATATAGTCATACATGTTTTTTAAAGGTCATAAATACATGCAGTATTAGCATATTCCCTTCAAAATTAAGTAAAATAGTTAAGGGATAGTGAAGCTAACTAACTGATGAGATTGAGAGTTCACCTAAAATGACTACTCAGACCAAGTTTATAACCAACTGAAATTTTTTCCAGGGGATCTAGGTATCCCAAGATAATAATAATAATAATAATAATAATAATAATAACCTTCAATTATTCCAAACATAGGGGGTTTTAAAAGCAGAAACTATGTCATGTCATCTTGCTGAACAACTGCAGGGGGACTTTGCAGAAAATCTCTAACCCTAATAAACCCATGCAAAACTAACACAAGTCAATTATTATATTTATAAGCTATATGTCAAGATTGGGCTGATATCCCACTATACTAATGTACTCCCTATCTATGACAGCCCTTGCTGCTTGCGGCTTCTCTAGGACATGTGGTTCTGTTCCATCTTCCTTCTACCTCTTCTTCCTCGGTCCTTCTTCCTCAATCATCCCCTATGCTTTCTCCACTCTCTAAAACCTCCAGTCCCACCTTTCCTTTCCACTGCTCAATCACGGGCTCTAGGCTTGCTTTGGTGAGTTAGAAAGGGGAGAAGATTCACAAGAAGTCACCTGAGATTGTGATACCCGTCTCCTCAGGGGAGCCTGGTTTGAGGAAGCAGAATTAACACCAGAATACAAACAACACCAGGGCAAACCACATTTCCCCTTTTTCTGTCTAATTAAAAGGTTCTTTTCTCTCAGATATAAGTTGATGACAACCATTATAATTATGCAAATTAAAAAGTATAAGATACAGTTAATACCCAGTCCATCTTATTTTCAATTTAGATAAAGCACTCTACCATCTATACTTACTTAAAAAGCTTACAACTCTATACCTGAATTATGTTCTGGTTTTAGCATTTATTACCATCTGAAAACCATCCTTTCAAATCTATATCATCTCTATCAATGCTAAACAATTTGAGTTGGCTATGAGACTGTAAGTAACCTTCAACCCCATCAGAATGACTTAAATATTACCTGAAAATATAGGAAGCACAAAACAGTAACTTCCAAAATTTAATCAATTTGTAGTGACAATTGGCTACCTGGATAGTCCATCATTCCTCAAAATATTGCAGGATCAGTTTTTAGCCTTCTGGCCTGGGATTATCTGACAGACCTTTGTAAACATAATTATGAAGTACTGCTTACCCTGTCTTGGCAGAGCTATCAGTCAACAATTTCACATAGTGTGTCCTTTTCCCAGGGAATATTTTTGTCTGTAGATGAATTAAGACAATTCTTTCCTAGTGACTATTTTGCCACAACTGGAGAAACTCCATTAATCCTCAATTTCTTCTTTGAACCAAGAAAGGGGTGCTGTCAAGAGCAGGCATGTCTCTAGTCAAATGATTTTTAATAATGAAATGGCCTTAAATGTCAAATTCTGTGGACTTCTAAACTGTTAAACCTTAACTATACTTAGTCATTTCTATTTGAGTAAATTAAAAATGCTTTAATATAATTAAATCTAATATAACTATGAGTTTACTAACTGGGCTTTAACTTGTGTTACTTAATCCTTATAAACAGTTTATAAGCAGTTATTAGAAAGATTGGGTCTAAGCCTTGTATTCTTACATGAGTTGCATATAAACACTACCTATCAAAGAATGAAAATATTAATTTCAAATTTTGTATCAGTATAAGAAATTCCCATCAATGAAAACCTTAAATCTGCATCAATCTATAAATTCTGTACCAATTTAAAATTATAACTTTAATTTGCATTAATTATAAAGATTTCTCCCAATGTAAGATATGACTATTCAATGCTTAGTTTAATCATAAATTTGATAACCTATCCCTATTTGTCTATTCTTCTAATTTCTATAATATTAATTAATATACCCCCCTTTTCAATTCCTCCTCCCTTTTCTTTACATAGAAAAGAGGAAAGGAAAGATGGAAATCTAGTTTCCTCCCTGTTGTAAACTATCCCTTAAAATGACAACATGTCTATAATCCATAAAATAACCAGCGCCATCTACTCCAACCTAAGGGACTGAGATGACAGTCTTCTTTTGTTTGCTTTCACCTGAATTGAGACAAAGAATTCCCTTATGGGGACCCAAAGGGAAGTGGGAAAATTTGTTTTGTCAAAATAGGGCCAGCTGGGATTATATGCCTTCCAGTCTCTTTGTACTAAGAAAGTTCATGGCTTAGCTGAAATCCTGACTATGACAGACTGAAAGGCTGGATGGGTGAGCTAGGTGTTCTGGAAATGTCCTGGAAGACAGTCTTTAGAGAAAACCACTTCAACATAGCTGAGGTAGTATCAAACAAGAAACTGTAAAAGAAGGTCCCAGAATCTCAGCATGTCAGAGTGTGAATCTTGTCAGGGCTGCTTTCTCCTATTTAATTCTTCAATATACAACCTTGCAAGCGATGCATAGCTCTATAAAGACATTCATATGGAAGGTGCAGAGTGCACAGATTGGTTAATGAAGAGTAAAGAAAGACAACTGCCTTTCTTTAGAGGTAAGTTTGATCACATAATTAAGCTACAATGTAAATTTCCTCTCATGCCATCTTAAAGATGGTATGAAACAACAAGTACTGAGAATTTTTTACCCAATAAATAGTATTGGCTGTATATAGATATTTAAGTCTCAGCCAGTTCCAGAGCTGTCACTGTATATAGAAATATATATATCATGACATGTACATCACTTATCTTGTTGATTTTGTTAATCTCCCTCTTCTTGTTCATAGCCAAGTTCTTCAGGGTGTCTCCCTTTGTCATGTCTTACTTTTATTTTTTTATTAGATATTTTCTTTATTTACATGTAAATTTCTCCGTTCCCAGTTTCACCTCCAAAAAACAAAGAAACAAACAAAAACAACAAAAACAAACCCCTGTTGCCTCC
>NW_022196905.1:395043-400073 GCF_008632895.1 Mastomys coucha
TTGCTTTTCCGGTGTTTTGGGATATCCAGGAGTTGCTGCAGTGGGAGTACTAGGTTCTGATGAAGCCATATAGTCTTGGTTTCTGTTGGTAGGACTCTTGCGTTTGCCTTTCGCCATCTTTTGCTTTTTGGTGTTAGATGTTCTTAGTGTCTCTGACTAGAGCTTGTCCTGTCCCTGCCGCCCTGCAAGTCCCCTGTTCTTCATATTGAGAGTCAGTTACTATATTAAGAGACTTTTGAAAATCTGACAATACTGTGAGTATTGCATATAATTCAGATTTTTGAACCAACTTGTACCCATTCCTCTGTTGAGGGACATCTGGGTTGTTTCCAGTTTCTGTCTATTATGAATAAGGCTGCTATGAACATAGTGGAGCATGTGTCCTTATTACATGTTGGAGCATCTTCTGGGTATATGCCCAGGAGTGGTATAGTTGGGTCTTCTGGTAGTACTATGTCCAATTTCCTGAGGAACTGCCAAATTGATTTCCAAAGTGTTTGGGCCAGTTTGCAATCCCACCAGCAATGGAGTTTTCCTCTTTCTCCACAACCTTGCCAGCATTTGCTGTCACCTGAGTTTTTGATCTTTGCTATTCTGACTGGTGTGAGGTGGAATCTCAGGGTTGTTTTGATTTGCATTTCCCTGATGATTAAGGATGTTGAACATTTCTCTAGGTGCTTCTCAGCCATTCAGTATTTCTCAGTTGAGAACTCTTTGTTTAGCTCTGTGCCCCATTTTTAATAAGGTCATTTGGTTCTCTGGAGTCTAACTTTTTGAGTTCTTTGTATATATTGGATATTAGCCCTCTATTGTTGTCCCAAAAGCAGGGGGCCTGGGCTGCAGCCCCGGCCTGCTGTGGCTCTCTCTCTCTCTCTGGATGGCAGGGGCCTGCTGCTGAGGTCCAGGTCTCTGTCTCTCCTCTGGGGCTGACCCGTTTGCTGCACGGCACCTTAATTAAAAAGGAGGTAATGTATGAATTAGTTGTTTTATTGTAGGAAGGAGAAATATGCTGATTGAGTAGAGAGAAAGAAAGGAGAGGAAGGAGAGAGAGAGAAAAGAAGAGGGATAAAGGCAGAGAAGAGAACAAAGAGCAGAGAGAGGAGAGAGAGAACAAGAGAGCAAGAGGAAGTAAGAGCGAGAGGAGAGAAGTAAGAGAGTGAGGAGCAAGAGTAGAAGGGTAAGAGTAAGAGAGTAAGGAGGGGGCAAATCTCCCCTTTTATCGTATGAGGCGTGGCATGCCTGGTTTGTGGTCAGATGACTGTGTGCAAGGCCCAACTAGAATGCTGGGAGTTTTGAGACAGTGTCTGCCTGATAGAGCACACATCTCCTGCAGGGGCAGCTGTGAGGGGTCTGGGCTGAAATCTGAGCCACTGGTGTCAGGAGCAATTCACAGAACGCCTACCTTCCCTCTTAAGCAAATTGCTTCACTCAGTGGGTCTCCAGGGTTCCAAGGTGGCTCTGCTCTATTGGACTCTGGCTGTCAGAACTGTTCACTGCCCCACACTCTATCAGATATAGGATTGGTGAAGATCTTTTCCAATCTGTTGGTTGCCGTTTTGTCCTATTGACAGTGTCCTTTGCCTTAGAGAAGCTTTGTAATTTTGTGAGGTCCCATTTGTCAATTCTTGATCTTAGAGCATAAGCTATTGCTTTTTTTTTTATCTGTAGAATTTGCCTCAGAAATGATATCTGGTTTTACAACATCTAATTTTAGAGCAATAATGTTCATTGTCCCAAGGAAGAGAGCTTTCTCTGCTTAGAATTGAGGCCTGTTAGATGCCTCTCAGGAAGGTTTTTGTTTGTTTTGTTCTCTTTTGTTTTTAGTATGGTGTTGCCTCATTTGTCTATTGCTGTTCTACTTTCCCTAGTCCAATGTCAGCCTTTGCCACATCTTTTACATAGTCCAGGAGGCATATGCTCTCTTTTGGGATTAATTTGGTTTTTCTGCAGTTTATTCTGAGATGACCCTACTCCACACAATTAAAGCATTTGAAATTTTGGATCATCACAAGACCTCTACAGGCAGCTTCTCCTACTAAGATCATATCAGGCAAACGAGGTCTAATACTAGCTATATATCTAATCCACTCATCTGTTGATGTTGACCTTGCCCTCAATGGCCTGATTACTTCTTTGCATTCAACATTTGCATTTTTAATGGACAATCACTGTTGGATTGATACACTACTGTCCACAACTGAAGTCAAACTTTGCAAAAAGTCAGGGAATGTTTCCTTTGGCCCTTGCATGACTTGAGGAAAAGGTTCAAGTCTTTTCCCTAATTCTGTGACTTTGTCCCAGCTATTGAAGGTTGCCAAGTGACAGAATGCCAAGGTTTCTTCCTCATATTCAGCCTGCACCTCTATTTCAGCAAAGCAACTTTCACCAAGCATCTGATTTTTGGAAATATATCTATTTTTTGTTGTAATATCTCCATCTCCTCTTCTCTCCACCATGAGAACCATTGTACATGTGACACCAGTTCTATAATTGCTTTTCCCATATCCTTCCAGTCTTTGGGGGGTTATTCTATTTTTAATAGCCCAAGAAGTCAGGATTTGTTTCACATGGTGCATGCATTCCAAAATTAGTGGCACATTCCTTAAATTTTCTCAGTCCCAATAATAATAATAATATATCCACAGATTGCCATTTGAATTCTTGATAACCCTGTGGATGATCATCATCTGGAGGTCTTTGTTGTGTAATATCCAGATAAAGTTTATTTTCTAATAACCTTTGGTTGGCTTTCTCTAGTTTTATCTTCTGTCTCTACCTGAGTATTTTCCTTATTGAAGTTCCTCCCTTAATGTTTGTATCCATGGTTCATATCTCTCCTTTTGTTGTTCTGAGATGCCAAGGTTTTTAAATTCAGACTCCATTTTAGAAAAGCTGACCTAAGGTTTAACTCAGGTAGATTAACCGGCTGGTATCTAGCATTAGTTTCCAAGTTGCCCCGCAACAGAACTTGAGCTTAGCTCTAGTCTCTAGGCTAATTCCCAACAAGAGCAGAGTTTCCAGGTTATACTCCCAACAAGACCAGTGTCTCCAGGTTATTCCCCCCAACAAACCTGCAGCCCAGATTACAAGCCCACCCCCTGCCTAACAACCACCAATGCAGAGGCGAGCAGAAGTTAAGTTTATGATATGACTCCCAGCACCAGCCAATTATGTTAAAGGCCACAGGAGCTTCCCAGTTAGATCCTTGCACACATATTCCCTGCTTGCTGCTTGCTATAAAGCCTTGCCCTGATAGACATTTGGGGCTCCCCCACTACCAAAACCATCCTGCGTGATGGTGGTGTATGGAGTGGGGCTAGCTAGCTCGAATAGAATAAAGACCCTACTGTGAGCTGCATCAGATCAGCTCCTGTGTGTGTTTTTGGGGATCACTAGCTTTTCCCTGGCACAACAGTTCCTCCTGTCCTCCGAGTTTCTCTATTCTCTGTTCAAGGTCCTGCTTCTACATTTTAAATTTTTCTTTATATTGCAATTCTAATATTTTGTTGTCTATTTTATTTTGATTGATTAATTTTAAAAGGTTTTCCTCCAAGCCTTGCTTCCAATCCTGATTATTTTCTCTCTGCTCCTCTGTATGATCTGTGAGTTGTTGCATCCTTTGTTCTAGCATTTCTAGCTCCTGTCTCCAACCTTCATTTTCATCTTTCTGTTCCTTATTATGACATATAATTTCCTGTGCCTTCAATTCTAGTCCATGGTACCAAGTCTTAAATTTCTCTTTCTGTTGTTCAGGCTGCTCTATATATTACTTTATCTTCTGTTCTAGGCCCTGCTTCCACAAGTTCAATGTCTCTATATTTTGTAATTCTAATGCTGTGACATCTATCTTATTTTAATTTACCAGCTTTAGTAAATTATCCTTTAGACTCTGCTTCCAAATTTTCTCTCAATCTTTTTGCTGTTCAGTCTAAACTATAAAATTCTACATCTTTTTTTCTATCATCTTTTCAGCTCCTGTTTTCAACCTTTATTCTCCTTTTTCTGTTGCTTATCTTGACATATAAAATCCTGAACTTTTGATTCTAATGTTTCCTCCAATTCCTTTTCTAAGACATGTAATTTTTTATCTAGGGCCCTGTCTTTTGAGAATATATAGTAAATCAAAAAAAATAAATATTGTAGTAATGGTAAGTAATAAGGTGTCTATTACCTTTAAATTCATCCCTGTTGAACTGTTCAAAATATCATCCCATAAAGCCAAAAGGTATTTATATTTATTGTGTCTCTTATCTGTAATATATATATAAATATGCACACATATATAGGCAAACACACTCATAAATACCACTAATCTATAATTCTTATTACCTGATCTGGAGCTTTTTGTACCTTTGTCTCCCTCTGCTGGTTGATTCAGGATACTGAAGTCCTCTCTGATTCTTTTTATTCACAGGGTAGGAATGACTGTAGAAAGACCTGCAGCTTCTGTGCTTCTGAGCTAGCTCTCTATTTGTTTGGGTTGTAGCTGGCAGTGGATGCACTGATCTCTGGCAGTTGCACTCCAGGGTTCCCCATCCCTCCTGAGACTCAGAGAATCTGACACCTAGTTTGCCTAAGTCCCAACTCCAGTCTGGGGTGCTGCCCCTGAGTGCAGCTGTCTGCCTAGTGCTTGGGGAGGGAGCCTCTCTACAGCTTTCAGTAGTCCCTCAGACCCATTCAACTTTCAACCCACATACTGCTGAATCCTTATAACACTGCCCCAGCCATATGTTAGGGGGTTGGAGGGGACAGTGGACTTTTATTTCAGGAGAGTTGGGGTCTAAGTCCCATGTTTGGTGCCAATTTCTACCCCGATAAGCCCATGCAAAAAGAATATAACTCAGTTATTATGTTTATAAATTGTAAGCTTAGATTGAACAAACCTACCACTATACTCATCAATTCCCCAAGCTATGACATCCCTTGCTACCTATGGCTTCTCTAGGCTATGTGGTTCTGCTCTATCTTCCTTCTATGTCTTCTTACTCCATCATCCCCTACCGTTCATCCATTCTCTCAAACCTCTAGCC
>NW_022196905.1:400258-401845 GCF_008632895.1 Mastomys coucha
CTTCCTCTGGTGATCAACAGCCATGTGGAAGTGTAAGCTCAATAAACCCTTTCCTCTCCAACTTGCTTTCATGCTCATGATGTTTGTGCAGGAATAGAAACCCTGACTAAGAAACCCACCTTTGCCTTCCACTGCCAAATCACAGGTTCTAGCCTTCATTTGACCAGTTAAAATAGGGAGAAGGTTCACAAGAAATCACCTAAGTTCTTGATCCAGAATTAACATCAGAATACAATCAGCCCCAGGGCAAGACACAACAGGAATTCTCAGAAGTAAGAAGTTTAAAGAAAGCACTTTAACAGAAGCTAAGAAATACAGTGGGGATGGGGTCAGGGTGTGGAATCTAGGTTATCTAGAATATCCTGATTTCAGGTTTGTAGAACAGAGTTGACTGATTTTCCATGAGATTCTCCATCAAGAAAGCCAGATCATAATTAAAGCTGAAATCACCTCAGCAAGAATACAAGATGGGGAGAAAGAGTCAGACCCCAAGTGGTTATATAACCAAGCAAGGGCCGAAATCTCCATTATGAGTAAAGCACATGTTGACTCTACTGGCATAGAAGATTTGCAGGGCAACTGGGACAGGATCCTTTCTATCTCCTTCTACAAATAGGAGAGGAAGCAGATCCACAGCCCTTTGAGCATATTTCCCACAAAGCAGAGAGACTGTCTCCAGGGAGTGCTCTGATCCCGGAACTCAGGTGAGATCGCCATTTTCTCTCTTGTGACTTTCTAAGGCAGGACCAGCCTAGAGGCACAGGCCTCAGAAGCTGCAGAGCAACTGGACCCAGGAGAAATGGCTGATCCACAACCCTCTGTGCACAGGTCTTACCAGGGGAGAGCTAACCTTCCAGAAGTGCTAACACAGGTTTACAGACCCACAGGAGGAACAAGCTCCAGCCAGAGACAGCAAGAACATCTAACACCAGAAATTAACATATGGCAGAAGGCAAACGAAAGAATCTTACCAACAGAAACCAAGACTACTTTGCATCATTAAAACCTAGTACTCCCAACAAAGCAAGTCCTGGGTACACCGACCCACTGGAAAACAAGCTTTGGATCTAAAATCATATCTCACAATGGTGATAGAGGAATTTTTTAATTAATTTTTATTGGATATTTTCTTTACATTTCAAATGTTATCCTCTTTCCTGGTCCCCACCCCAAGAAACACCCTAACATTTGCCCCCTCACCCTGCTTGCATGAGGGTGTTCACTACTCACCCACCCACCCACTCCTCACCCGGGAATTCCCCTACACAGGACCAAGAACCTCTCCTCCCATCTCTACCTGGGGCCAAATATATTCCTCCACATTCCCTTGCACTGAGGGTTTCTCAAAGCAGGAGCAAAACCAGACTGAATCAGTTATAGTAATGTTAATCTGCTCTGGATATTAACTATCAGTTAATACTGGCTCCTTCTTACCAGGAAAGACAGTTTGCAGTCTAACTTCAGACAAAGCAGCAGCTTTCATGGAAACACTATACTCAACCTCCCAACAGTCAGTATTTTTTTTTTCTTTTAGATAATTTCTTTATTTACATGTAAATTTCTCCATTCCCAGTTTCCCCTCCAAAA
>NW_022196905.1:406568-409291 GCF_008632895.1 Mastomys coucha
ATTCTTGCGTTTGCCTTTCACCATCTCTTGATTTTTGGTGTTATATGTTCTTAGTGACTCTGACCAGATCTTGTCTTGTCCCTGATGCCCTGCAAGACCCCTGAGACTCGTGGGGCCCGTGCCTCCCAGCTGGCTGCTCCCGGCTTAGAAACTCACAGGAGAGAAGATGGCAGCTTTCACTGGAGACTCCGGGTCAAGGCTATCCCTGGAGGCAGGCCCTCCACTTGCAGGGAAGGGGCAACTAAGGTCGCTGATCCACCTCTGTCACTTGGAAGCTGAGAGGATCCTGTCCCTGCAGCCCTGTGGCTCCCCTGCGACTCATGGGTCCTGTGCCTCCGGGCTGGCTGCTCCCAGCTTAGGAACTCACCGGAGAGAAGATGGCCTAATCCACTCTTAAGGGCAGGCTCAGTACTGCAGTTGATGGCCAATATATACAAGTCTCAATAGAATTGTTGGAAGTTCTTTGTCTCATAGTGTTTAGTCAGAGAATTTAATTAATTACTCAATTGATTTTTATTTTTCTTTATATTATGTTTTTTTCTTTTATCTTACAGGTCATTTGTGTATGTATAATGGCTTCCATTGTTTGTGTTTTATGAGACTCCTGTGTGTTAATATTGTAGCTTTACATTTATGTTTCTTGTTTTTTTCATTGGTCTCTTTTTTTTCTGTTAGTTTGTTTTGTCCTATTTCAATTTCCTTATTTTTGTTTTATCCAATTAATTTTATTAATATTCTTTAGATATCTGTTTTTCTTATAAAGAAGAACAGAAAGTGTAAGAATTCATTGGTGAGAGAAGATGTGGAGGATCATGGAAGAGTAGGGGGATAGGAAACTATACCAAGAATATATTGTATGAAAAATTTCTCAATCCAAAACTGACAGAAACATATGCAAGTCCAGATTAATTTTTTGATCAGAAAATGAAGTGTGTTTTGAGATCTAGAAACTTTACACCTTCTCACAACACGAAGTCTCATTGCTTGCCCTCAGACAAAGTTGCCTAAGATTTCTATATTAACAGAGCTATTGCCTTCAATGATTTTTTTAGCCTCCCTGACAAAATAAGATTTTTTTCTTTATTCATTTATTGAAAAGATGATGGAAAAATATCTGGCTTGCATAAGACTGGAGTTTTATGTCTCCTCAGGCTGGAGAAGGCTGATGGGAGCTGCCAAACATCAGGTGCATTCACTGGGCTTTTTTAGGGCACATTCACCTTCTGAAGAGAATCTACAGCTGCCTGACTCCTGGCCTGACTCCTGGCTACAATACCCAATGCTAAGAAATCCTTCCCTGAAACTGGAACTAGATAGCATAACAATATGCCAAATACTGAATAGCTTCAGAACAGTAAACATTTATCTTTCCTAGCTGGAAGCTGAGAAGACCAAGTTTGAAATGATAATGTGTTTGGTGTCTGATGACAGCAGCCAACCTCTTCCATTTACAAAATTCATGCTAAATGGCTGAATGTAGGGGGTAGGGTGAGCATTCTCAACTTGAGGTTTTGCTTTGCCAAAGTATGTGTAGAGGGCAGTTCACATGAGTGTTTTTAGAAGTCTGTAAATGGGGATGGTAATAAACACATTTAGTACTAATTTCACTACAGTTTCCTGACTGTCCAGCCAACCATTTAACATCTGGTAGAGCTCTGTGTGAGACAACTTCAGATATCATGTCTTGACAGGGAAAACTAGACAGAAGTAGGAAGAAAGCATTAAAACCTTTCAACTGGGCACTGTCAAGCAGTGCACACACCTATAAATTTATTATCTGAGGTTACTTCTTTTTCCACTGAAATACACATTTTTGCAAGAAGTTGCCTGATTTGTGTGTGTGTGAGTGTTTCTTTAGTAGGCAGTTAGCATAAAGTTAACATCAAATTATGACATGTTACTCTGATCTGAGATTCTATGTAATTAAAGAGAGACAAGGCATTCTTGCTGTTGGCTAACTGAATTATTTTTAGTTTACCATTACCATTTTCACTTCAATTTCATAGAAAAATGCACATATCAGCAAACATTCATGTTACAGTCAGTCTTTGTATATATAATTACATTGAAAAACTGAACCAAATATTACAATATTTAGCCATTATTACATACATGGTAAATTCTTATTGTAGAAAGTTTATTGCCTTCATTTACTCAAGGATACTTGGGTTTGACTTCCAGGATCATCATAAAAATCTGTGTGGATTTGGGAAAAGAACAAGGCTTCTCTAGGCCTCATTAGTAAGTCATTAGTAAGTAGAGAGAAGATACGACTTGTTGATTAGATATGTGAATGAAAGAGGAAACTGAGTTTCTGCCTAGATTCAGACATTTTGAGAGTGAGGATCAAAAACTGATAAGAAGGAAAATAACTTCTGCTTCTCGCATTTTGAATTTTATATGCACACTGTAGAAATAAAATAAAATCTTCAATGATGAGTTTAAAATCTACATCCAAAGAAGATAGAATTTGAGATTTAAGATCCATCACTACAATAAAAATAATTGAATACAAAGATGTGTATTACCCATTGCCTAAGTTAATGTTTCCATTATTGTGAAACATCTTGACCAAGGGCCACCTTGGGAGGAAAGGATTTGTTTTATGCTACATCTTGTAATCCATCATCCAGAGAAATAAAGAAAACATGGTGTGCTGGGCAGTGGTGGCTCACGCCTTTAATCCCAGCACTTGGGAGGCAGAGGCAGGTAGATTTCTGAGT
>NW_022196905.1:409346-416218 GCF_008632895.1 Mastomys coucha
AAAAAAAGAAAGAAAAGAAAAAAGAAAATGTGGTGACATGCTGCTTAGTTTTGTTTGTTTGTTTGTTTTTTTCTGTCTGACACAAATCTAGCCATATTTAAGAGGGAAACTTAACTGAGAAAATGCTTCTCTAAGATTGGCCTATAGCTAAGTCTGTGGAGGTAGTATCTTGTGTAACAATTGATCTAAGATGGCCTAACTTACTGGCGCAATGCCATCCCTGTGTAGGTGGTCCCATGTTGCCTCAGAAAGTAGGATGAGCAAGCCATTAGGAGCCAGCTAGTAAGCCACGTTTGTCTGTGGTGTCTAACCAATCCCTGCCTCTAGGTTCCTGTCTTGATCGCCTGTGATAGACTATGATGTGGAAGTACAAGCCTAACAAACCATAAGTTGCTTTTGGCTGTGGTGTCTTATCACAGAACATAAATGCAAACTAAGAAAGTGCTTAACCTTAATTGTCAACTTAATTAGACTGAAAACGATTAGAAGATTAATGAAGTACATTTCTTCATATGTCTCTGAGGATATTACCTGTGAGGATTAAATAAGGTCAATCTACCACGAATGTTGGCAGCAGCACCCTGTAACCTGGGTGTTGAGATGGAATAAAAGTGGTAATGCGGAATCCAAAGGATTGCCATTGTCTTTCTCTGTCTCCTCGGTGGCATACATGAGCTGTTCTTTTCTACCTCATCTTTCCTCAGGATGAATCTTTGTACCTGAGCTAGTGGATATTTGTCCCGTCTTAAGCTGTTTCTGTTGACATTTTATGGTAGTTTTGATTTTAAAAAGTGGCTGATACAGGAAGCAGCCATGTGGTAGGCAGGAGGATGTACTGGATGTCATTGAGCCGGTACACTGACTTTAAGGGGAGTGACAGACTTTATAAACTGTGAATGGATTATAGATTTAGGTTTAACCCTCAAGTCTATGCAGAGTTTGTCTTCCAAAAAAAAAAACTCATTTGGAAAAAGAGGAGGCAAAAAGTTCCTTATAATGCCCACTTGGTAAGAATTACTAAGAATTGGTAAGATAATGATACAGCAAAAGGCCCTTACCTCAAAGATGTTCTAAAACTTCATAAATATCAAGCCTCAGTATTAAGGACAACTCTCCTGGATCCTCAACATTTCCAATATCAAACATCAATCTAAAAATTGTCTTTTAATATGATGTCAATATTTCATGAGGCTATACAAGTACAGTCATGGATACCATGCAAACTACACTGGAAATGGAGGAAGCAGCTTGTCAAAACTAACTAGGATACTGGTTGACATCACTTAAGTTGCTTTTCCTGTTAAATGAAGTTGACAATATTTTTCCTGAGATCACTTTAAAGTTACATAAGGCTGTGTGAATAAAGAAACTTTATTTTAAAAAACCACAGTCACATGCACATATTTTCATAAAGCACTTTAATGATTTCTTACACATGTGGACACCACAGTGGAAATATGAATATTTTCATATCAATTTCTCATCCATCTCTCTATATCTATCTATCATCTATCTATCTATCTATCTATCTATCTATCTATTTATCTATATTTCTTGCTTTGTGTGTATATGTGTGTGTGTGCAAGTGTGGGTGTGTTTATATGTGTGTGTGCACAAATGTGTGCATGTACAAGTGTGCATTTGAGCATGAAGTTACTTGTAGAAATCAGAGACTTTTATAAGGATATCTATCTCAATTACTTCTTAATTTTATATTTTTGTGACAGGGACTCTTAACTGAACCATAGGCTTCTGTTTCAGCTAAACTGACTACCCAGTACATTCCCAGAATGCTTCTGCCTCTGCCTCCCAGTGTTAGGGTTACAGGACCATGCTGTGGCACCAGCTTTTATTTGGTTCTTCACATCCAAATTCAGGTCCTCAGTATTTTTATAGCAAAGACTGTCCAATTAGCTACATCCCCCACTTCAGAAGTGAAATTTTAATGAATAATTTCCTAAACTGTGCTTGGGAGGAACTCTGAGCTATAGGATCTATTAATCAGTTCTCTAATTACCCATGTAATTTATCAGTGAGTATGTGTGTGCATGTAACTGTCAGAGTTTATAAGTGTTTAGAATAAAAGTATAGAAAGTGTCATAACTTGGCAAATTCAGATTTGACAGTGTCATAAAAGCAGCTTTCAACGCACAGGCCTCAAAAGTAGCAGGGCAGCTGGGACAGGATCCTTTCTACCTCCATCTACACCAAGATGGGACATCGGACCTACAGCCCTCTCTGTCCCTTACCCTACCCCCTCCCCCATAAGCAGAGATCTTGTCTCCAGGGAGTGTTCTGACCCAGGGATTCAGGAGGGACTGTAGATCCACAGACCTCTTTGTACCTTTCCTTGCAAGAGGAGAGCCTGTCTTCAGAGTGTGCTCTGAACCCAGGACTCAGGAGGGACAACAGATCCACAGCCCTCTGCACACAGATCTTACCAGAGGAGAGCTGATCTCCCAGAAGTAGTGACATAGACTTACAGACACACGGGAAGAACAAGCTCCAGCCAGAGACAGTAAGAACATCTAACATCAGAGATCAACAGAGGGTGAAAGGCAAAAACAAGAATCTTACCAACAGAAACCCAGACTACTTGGCTTCATAAGAACTTAGTACTCCCACCACAGCAAGTCCTGGATATCCCACAACACCGGAAAAGCAAGATTTGGATCTAAAATCATATCTCACAATGCTGATAGAGGAATTTAAGAAGAACATGAACAACTCCCTTAAAGAAATACAGGAGGACACAGGTAAACAGGTACAAGCCCTTAAAGAGAAAATACAAAAATCCCTTAAAGAATTACAGGAGAACACAAGAAAACAAGTAAAAGTGTTTAAAGAGAAAACACAAAAATCCCTTAAAGAATTACAGGAAAGCACAACCAAACTGGTGAAGGAATTGAACAAAACCATCCAGACATAAAAATGGAAGTAGAAACAGTAAAGAAATCACAAAGAGAGACAATTCTAGAGATATAAATCCTAGGAAAGAAGTGAGGAACCATAGATGCAAGCATCACCAACAGAATAAAAGAGAAGACAGAATCTCAGGGGCAGAAGATACCATAGAAAACATTGACACAACAGTCAAAGAAAACACAAAATGCAAAAAGTTCCTAACTCAAAACATCCAGGAAATCCAGGACAAAATGAGAAGACCAAACATAAGGATAATAGGTATAGAAGAGAGTGAAGACCTACAACTTAAAGGACCAGTAAATATCTTCAACAAAATTATAGAAGAAAACTTCCCTAACCTAAAGAAAGAGATGCCCATAAAGATGCAAGAAGCCTATAGAAATCCAAATAGACTAGATCAGAAAAGAAATTCCTCCCACCACATAATAGTTAAAACACCAAATGCACAAAACAAAGAAAGAATATTTCTTTCTTTCTTAAAAGCAGTGAGGGAAAAAGGTCAAGTAACATATAAAGCAGACCAATCAGAATTACACCAGACTTCTTGACAGAGACTATGAAACCCAGAAGATCATGGATTGACGTCATGCAGACCCTAAGAGAACACAAATGCCAGCCCAGGCTATTATACCCAGTGAAGCTCTCAATTACAATAGATGGAGAAACTAAAGTATTCCATGACAAAACCAAATTTACACAATATATTTCTACAAATCCAGCCCTTCAAACAATAATAAATGGAAAACTCCAACACAAGGAGGGAAACTACATCTTAGAAAAAGCAAAAAGTAATCTTCCAACAAAACTAAAAGACAATAGCCACATGAGCAGAATTCCAACTCTAACAACAAAAATAAGAGGAAGCAACAATTACTTTTCCTTAATATCTATTAATATCAATAGACTCAATTCCCAAATAAAAAGACATAGAATATCAGGGTACGTAAACAGGACTCAACATTTTGTTGCATATGGAAAATCCACCTCAGTGACAAAGACAGATACTACCTCAGAATACAAGGTGGGAAAACAATTTTCCAAGCTAATGGTCTCAACAACAACAACAAGAAAAGCTAGAGTAGCCATTCTAATAATGAATAAAATCAACTTTCAACCTAAAGTGAACAAAAAAGATAAGGAGGGACAGTTCATATTCATCAAAGGTATGATCTACCAAGATGAACTTTCAATTCTGAACCTCAATGCGCCAAATGCAAGGGCATCTACATTCATAAAAGAAACTTTATTAAAGCTCAAAGTACACATTGCACCACATACAATAGTAGTGGGAGATTTCAGCACCCCACTATCTGCAATGGACAGATCATGGAAACAGAAACTAAACAAAGACACTGTGAAACTATTAGAAGTTATGAAACAGATGGATTTAACAGATAATCTATAGAACTTTTTATCCTAAAACAAAAGGATGTGCCTTCTTCTCAGCACCTCATGGTACCTTCTCCAAATCTGACCATATAATTGGTCACAAATCAGGCCTCAACAGATACAAGAAGTTTGAAATAATTCCTTGCATCTTATCAGATCACCATGGACTAAGACTATTCCTCAATAACAGCATAAACAATAAAGATTCCACATATACATGGAACCTTAACAACACTCTACTCAATGATAATTTGGTCAAGGAAGAATGAAATGGACAATTTTCTAGACAGATACCAGGTACCAAAGTTAAATGAAGACCAGATCAACTATCTAAACAGTCCCATATCTGCTAATTAAATAGAAACAGTCATTAATAGTGTCCAAACCAAAAAAAAAAACAACAACAACAACAGGAACAGATGGGTTTAATGCAGAGTTTTATCAGACCTTCAAAGAAGACCTAATACCAGTACTCCTCAATCTATTCCACAAAATAGAAACAGAACATACTCTTCCCAAATCATTCTATGAAGCCATAATTACTCTTATCTCTAAAGCACACAAAGTCCTAACAAAGAAAGAAAACTTCAGACCAATTTCGCTTATGAATATCGATGCAAAAATTCTCAATAAAATTCTTGCAAACAGAATCCAAGAACACATCAAAATGATCATCCATTGTGATGAAGTAGGCTTCATCCCAGGGATGCGGGGATGGTCCAGTATACACAAATCCATCAACATAATTCACTACATAAACAAAATCAAAGAAAAAAAAACATATGAACATCTCATTAGATGCTGAGAAAGCATTTGACAAAATCCAACATCTCTTCATGATAAAAGTCTTGGAAAGATCAGGAATTCATGGCCCATACTTAAACATAGTAAAAGCAATATACAGAAAACCAGTAGTCAACATCAAACTAAATGGAGAGAAACTGAAGCAATCCCACTAAAATCAGGGACTAGACAAGGCTGCACACTCTCCCTACCTATTCAATATTGTACTTGATGTCCTAGTCAGAGCAATTAGACAACAAAAGAAGATCAAAGGGATACAAATTGGAAAGGAAGAAGTCAAATTATCACTATTTCCTGATGATATAATAGTATCCTTAAGTGACCCCAAAAATTCCACCAGCAAACACCTAAACCTGATAAACAACTTCAGCAAAGTAGATTGATATAAAATTAACTCAAGCAAATCAGTGGCCTTCCTCTAGACAAAGAATAAACAGGCTTAGAAAGAAATTAGGGCAACAACACCCTTCACAATAGTTACAAATAATATAAAATACCTTGGTGTGACTCTAACTAAGCAAGAAAAAGATCTGTTTGACAAGAACTTTTAAGTCTCTGGAGAAGGAAATTGAAGATGATCTCAGAAGATGGAAAGATCTCCCATGCTCTTGGATTAGCAGGATTAATATAGTAAAAATGGCCATCTTGCTGAAAGCAATCTACAGATTCAATTCAGTCCCCAACAAAATTCCAACTCAATTCTTCACAGACTTACAAAGAACAATTTGCAAATTCATCTGGAATAACTAAAAACCTAGGATAGAGAAAACTATTCTCAACAATAAAAGAACCTCTGGTGAAAACAACATCCTTAAACTGTACTACAGAGAAATTGTGATAAAAACTGCATACTATTGGTACAGTGACAGGCAGGTCGATCAATGGAATAGAATTGAAGACCCAGAAATGAACCCACAAACCTATGGTCACTTAATCTTTGACAAAGTAACTAAAACCATCCAGTGAAAAAAAAGACAGCATTTTCAACAAGTGATGCTGGCTAAACTGGCGATTAACATGTAGAAGAATGCAAATCAATCCATTCCTATCTCCTTGTACAACTCTCAAGTCCAAGTGGATCAAGGACCTCCACATAAAACCAGATACACTCAAACTAATAGAAAAGAAAGTGGGGAAGAGCCTCCAGCACATGGGCACAGAGGAAATTTTCCTGAAGAGAACATCAATAGCTTTTGCTCTAAGATCAAGAATTGACAAATGGAACCTCATAAAATTACAAAGCTTCTGTAAGGCAAAAGGCACTGTCAATATGACTAAATGGCAACCGAAAAATTTGGGAAAGCTCTTTACCAATCCTATATCTGATAGAGGGTTAATAGCCAATATATACAAAAAATTCAAGAAGGTAGAAGCCAAAGAACCAAAGAACCCTATTAAAATTGGGGTTCTAAACAAAGAATTCAAAGCTAAACAAAGAATTCTCAACTGGGAAATACCTAATGGCTGAGAAACACCTAATGAAATGTTCAACATCCCTAGTCAGAAGGGAAATGCAAATCAAAACAACCCTGAGTTTCCACCTCACACCAGTCAGAATGGCTAGGATAAAAAACTCAGGTGACAGCAGATGCTGGAGAGGTTATGGAGAAAGAGGAACACTCCTTCATTGCTGGTGGGATTGCAAGCTGGTATAACCACTCTGAAAAACAGTTTGGCAGTTTCTCTGGAAATTGGATATAGTACTACCAGAGAACCCAGCTATACCACTCCTGGGCATATACCCAGAAGATGCT
>NW_022196905.1:416943-420655 GCF_008632895.1 Mastomys coucha
CCAAGGAGCTGAAGGGTTTGCAGCCCCTTAGGACAAACAACATTATGAACTAACTAGTACCCTCAGAGTTCCCAGGGACTAAACCACCAACCAAACAGTACACATGATGGAGACTAATGGCTCCAGCAGCATGTGTAAAGCAGAGGATGGCCTAGTTGGTCATCAATGGGAGGAGAGGCCCTTGGCCCTGTGAAGGTTCTCTGCCCCAGTGTAGGGAAATGCCAGGGCCAGGAAGATGGAAAAGGTGTGTTGGTGAGCAGGGGGAGGGGGGAGGGAACAGGGGTGGTTTTGTTTTTCTTTTTGTTTTTTGTTTTTTGTTTTTTTTTTTTTTTTTTTTGGAAGGGAAACTGGGAAAGGAGATCATATGACATGTAAATAAAAAAATATCTAATAAAAAGTAAATAAATAAAAGCAGCTTTCAGCAGCTTTCACAGTTAACCCTGCTGACCTGTTTATAAATTCAAAAGTCTAAACACACACAGTTGTTTTTATTAATTTTCAATAAGCAACAACACTTACAAATATTTTACTTCTAAGCATATGCTATCTATCCTTGGATTCAGCAGCAGCCATATGCTTTCACTTATGATGTACCATCTTGTACAAGATGCACAAAATTCAGACCTGAGACAATGGATGTTCTACATTGGGCTTTCATAGGCTGTTGGGATTTCTCATGTTTACTATTCCTTGAATAAAGCAAAGGTGATGTTCACATATGTAAACCTCAAAAGAGTCCAATTCTGAAACTGCCCGCAGTTTCAAGAACAGGGTTCTACTCAGCCAGGAGGGAATAAAGAACCTGAAAGAAAGGGTTTGAAATGCAAAGAGAAAACATGAAGCCAAGTTGCATCCCAATCAAGGCTCCACTTTACTGAGAATAAACCAGGGTTTTTATAGTCACAGGAGAAACTGAAAACAAGTCTCTAGATTACACTACAAAGAAGGTTCAGGTGTCAAAGTCCCCAGGTTCAGAAGATCTTCAGGGGGCTGGCTGGCATACTCAGGCAGTGGGCGTGCTCAGGCGGTGGGTGTACTCAGGTGGTGTGCATACTCAGGCAGCTTCTTCAAAGACGAAAAAACAGTCAACAGAGCATCTGTCTTAGCTCCCAGGTGTTAGCCCCTAAACAGAGGCTGTCAGGAGTCCGATGGATGACTGAAGTAAAGAGGGGATGTAACATAATTCCATGAGTGTATGTGTACTACCCTAGTCATTCTTAAAACTACAATAGAAAATTAATGTCTTTATAGTATAATTTGATGTTGTGAACTTGTTCTTGCCTTACAAACCTATCTGTTATAATCTGTAGATTATTTTATATGTAACAACCCGACATATGCAGCACTATCTTGGAAATAGAATGACAAAAGTCATTCATTAGTTTTATGCAATCTATACAAATAAAATATTTTATCACAATGACTTTTTTTTACATTATTGTTTTATTAGTTTACAAACCAGCTAGTTTTCTTATGGTGTTTTTTTTACCTATTCAGTTGTTTGAACCACACTCACAGACCCTCTCCCCATCTTCAAGACTCTGAATGCTGCTCTCCTTTCCCACCGGAAATATTCTCCCTTATATCACATATATTTTACTAGTCTTCCCAGTCTTCTAACTTAATGCATCTTTTGCCATCTCATGGGCACATTTATAGTTTCATGGCCTCTACAAACACTCACACCACCATGAATATATACCTAACTTCTTATAATGTATTTTATGGTTCCATTTATTTTCCTGCAAATAAAATGATTTCATTTTTATGGCGCAGGAAAGTCACATTTTGTGTACAGAACATATTCTTCTATTTACCTCTTAATGGACATCTTACATGACTCAATCTTCCTGCTATTGTTAATAGAGCATCAATAAACATATTGCATGTATAAGCATTTCTATATAGGATATAGAATCTTTGGAGTATATGTATAGGAGTGGTATACCTTGGCTATTTTGTAACCGTTTTTTAAAAAGATTTATTTTATTTATTTTATGTGTATGAGTTCACTGTAGCTGTACAGATGGCCGTGAGCCATCATGTGTGTGGCTGCTGTTGAACTCAGGACCTCTGCCGGCCCTGCTGGCTCTGGCCCCGCTCTCTCCGGTGTAATTCACTGCAGCTGTCTTCAGACACACCAGAAGAGGGCGTCAGATCTTATCACGGATGGTTGTGAGCCACCATGTGGTTGCTGGATCCGAATTCAGGACCTTTGGAAGAGCAGTCAGTGCTCTTACCCGCTGAGCCATCTCGCCAGCCCTGTTTTGTAACCTTTTGAGATAATTTTTCATAGATTCCATAGTGGCTCTACTATTTTACACACTCATAAACAATGAATGAGGATTTCTTCTTTATCTATATCCATGTCATTACTTGTTCTCAAATCATATCAATTTCCCTTTTTGATAACAGCCATTTTGACTGAGTTTAAATAGGATCTCAAAGTAGTTTTACCTTGCATTTCTCTAATAAATAAGGATTTTAAACATCTTTTAAAGTATTTATTGGCTATATTCCTTCTTTTAAG
The DNA here is from genome assembly GCF_008632895.1 of Mastomys coucha. Taxonomy (NCBI): domain Eukaryota; kingdom Metazoa; phylum Chordata; class Mammalia; order Rodentia; family Muridae; genus Mastomys; species Mastomys coucha. The sequence continues at coordinate 419,474 of NW_022196905.1, forward strand.
AAGTCTTTGTTCAGCTCATTAGCTTATTCTGTGGTTGGGTTGTTTACTTGTTTAGTTTTTTGTGTGTGCTTTGAGTATTATAAGTATTAATGCTCTGTTAGATATAAAGCTGTCAAGAATGTTGTTCTGTTATTTAGGCTGCCTTTTAGTTTGATTCGTTCTTTTCTTTGCACTACAGAAGCCTTTTAATTTTGAGAAGGCCCATTTGTCATGTTGGTTTTAATTTATCAGCAAATAATTTTTCAAAATTTCTTGCATACACTTATTTCTATATTGAGTAAGAGTGGAGAAGTGGGGGCTCCTTCTGGGCTGTCTGGGCTAGTGTCCTTAGCAGACCTTGGGCTGAAGCTCCGCAGCCAGTCCCACAACACACAGAGGAAGCCCCACTCCCAGGTGCTCTAACAAGCCCAGGATCACAGGATCCCAGAATCACAGGATCCCAGAGACAGCTTGACTCTGAGGAGTTCTGACACAACTAGGATCACAGGAAGGACAGGCTCCAGTCAGATTTAGTAATGGCAGGCAGCACTAGAGATAACCAGATGGCAGGGGTTGCGGGGAGCAAGCATAAGAAAATAAATAACACAAATCAAGTTCACTTGCCACCATCAGAACCCAATTCTCCCACCATAGCAAGTCCTGGACACACCATTACACTGGAAGAGCAAGATTCAGATATAAAATCACTTCTCATGATGATGATACAGGACTTTAAGAAAGACATAAATAGCACCCTCAAAGAAATACAAGAGAACACAGGTAAACAGCTAGAAGCCCTTCAAGAGGAAACACAAAAATCCCTTAAAGAACTACAGGAAAACACAGTCAAACAGGTGAAGGAAATGAGCAAAACTATCCAGAATCTAAAAATGGAAATAGAAACAATAAAGAAATCAGAAAGAGAGACAACCCTGGAGATACAAAACCTAGGAAAGAAACCAGGAGCTATAGATGCAAGCGTCACCAACAGAATAAAAAAGATAGAAGAGAGAATCTCAGGGGCAGAAGATACCATAGAAAACATTGACACAACAGTCAAAGAAAATGAAAAAGCAAAAAGCTCCTAACTCAAAACATCCAGGAAATCCAGGACGCAATGAGAAAACCAAACCTGAGGATAATAGGTATAGAAGAGAGTGAAGATTCCCAATGTAATGGGCCAGTAAATATCTTCAACAAAAT
>NW_022196905.1:420950-421189 GCF_008632895.1 Mastomys coucha
ACACAAACCTAATTCCACCTCTTACAACAAAAACAACAGGAAGTGACAATTTTTCTTAATATATTAATATGAAAATTAATATTACCAACATATCCTAATCGATTGAAATCCTATAATATGTGGAATTAGAAATTTGTTGTCATCCAATGGTCTCTCTAATTTGGTAACTGAAGAAATAGGTCCAATATTGTACAATCTATATATACTTTCAGCTTGTTTGTTTGTGACAGTGTCTGGCT
>NW_022196905.1:421681-428764 GCF_008632895.1 Mastomys coucha
AGTTATTTAAAATTTATATTGAGAAAAATATATTTTCACTATTGCTGTAGATAAGCATCTACATAAGATTATTAAATTGATTGTTGTTTTATATCAAACAACTTTTATAATACTTATTTTTATTGTCATAATATATTATAAATTTTAAGGAATATGACAAAAAAGATATTGTAGGTATTGAAGAGGGGGTCTCTGAGAGGAGTGGGGGTACAAAAGGGAAACAAGAATGTGATTTAATTCTATTTACTTAAAGTATGTTTTTAAATGTTAACAAATTCAGATAAATTGAGATCATGTAACTTTTCTCATCATAATGCAATAAAAGTTTTTTTTAAAAAAAGAGTGGAGAAGTGGATTCTCTTGTCTTCTTTTTTATTTTCATGAAGGTACTTGGAGTTTCCCACTCAGCATAGGTATAGGATTATCATGGGTAATCTTTATAACCCTAAATATGTTACTTCTGCTCCAACTTTCTTCAAGGCTTTTATCATGAAGAGATAATGAATTATTTTTGAGGGCTTTTTAATTTTCATCTGATGAGATTACTTTGTGATTTCTGACTTTGAGTCTGATATTTTCTATTAACAGAACTAAAATATCCATATGGTGACCTGGAAGGGGAACAGGAAGAATTTGGACAAAAACAAGACTACCATTAAATCTATACACAGAATTCTACTCAGTGAAAACTAAGGGATCTTGACTTGAGTCATTGACAGACAGGGAACCTTAGGACATATGAAAACTGAAGTCTACATGACTTAGAAGGTAGAAAGACCTGTATGTCCTTCACAGAGAGGATGAGTACACAAAGTGTGTGCACCAACAATATTTGTAGTAGGTTCTTGTAGCTACTGCTACAGGGACAGCTTTTGGAATGGGATACTTTTCTGACCTAACATTACCTAGGAGTTTACTCCTAGGGAATTTCAGCTATATATATAAGACATTAAAATTCCTGGATAGCCATAGAAGAACTATGCTATTCCTAATCAGAGTAAATAGGAATGGGACCAAATTAGTGTTAGAAAATGCAGGATGAGAATTAACAACGAGAAACTGGTGAGATAAGAAAGCAATATAGAGTATATTGGACTTATTCAAATATGTGGCAGTAAAGGTTCAAGAATAAGGAAATGCTGAAAGTAAAGAAAAAATTAAATTGATAATATGATCTTAGACTTCTATTCCTCATCATAGGTACTCTATCCATTTCTTTCCACTTTTTACTTCACTCTAAAAATTGACATTGCCTTCATACCAGGAACTGTCCATTGCCCAAATCATTTTTTGGTTTGCATGGTAATTTTAAGGGGTTATTTTTCTGGTTGTTATTCAAAAAGTATTAACCTACCTTAAAGAGGTGGAAAGCCTATACAAGGCCTTTGAAAAACCAACTATTTTAAATGATGCATAGTACCATAGCTATTCAGTAGATTTAACATCCTACTGACAGATAATGCTATGCCTATCTATATATTTCTTTGCATTTGTATGGTGATGCATTTAAAATGAAAATAACTGAGGTTATAGGAAGAAGTGTTCCTTGCTCTTCTCTTGTCTGTCTAAAGGCTTTATCCTCCTGTAAAGATCAAACCCAAGGCCCTAATCATTCTAGGCAAGTACTCCACCACTAAGTTCTCTGGGAATCTTACCAACAAGAATAGGCACATTTTGAGCCCATTAATCTTTTCAATAATTTATTTATCTTGTCCAAAAATGTTTATTTCCCCCTGCTCACCTTTTTAAAGAGGTCATATAGGCCTCTAGAGCTGCCAGATCATTCTCCCCTGAAATGTTTACCACTTCCATCCCTATTAAGAGAGTATATAAGTCTCTAGAACACTCTGGAATTTGAGGTAATTATTTTATTTCATTTGATACTTCTTTGTATATAATAACTTTGATTAATTTTCTTCTGTTAATTGTAAACTGTAGGGGCGATTCTGATGCTAAGGTCTTGTTCCCAATTGGTTTTTGATCTGTCAGTAAAGAAGCCATTGGCCAGTTTGGACTTCTGTGTCATGGGAGATTCAAAGAGAGGAGGGACAGAGTTCAACATGCTTTAGAGAGATAAAGTCAAACAGCTAGGTGAGATCTCAGAAGGAGTCTCAACCTGTGGCCACTCCTATAGGCAGGTGGTCAGGGATGTTTAACAGGGGCTAGATATAACTGAGTAACTAAAGTTTAGGGCAAGTAAAGAGATACAGAGATAAGCATATTAATGAGGGCACACTTTTCCAGCCAGGAGATAATAGAGCCCAGCAATCATGTCAGAAGACAAGTTGAAAATGAACAACCCGTGTGTGTGTGTTTTATCTATGGTTTCAAGGGAAGCTGGGTGAGTGTTGGTAGTTCAACCCATTCTATGAGCTTAGGCAGGGTAGCAAAAGCTACACATAACTGTCAACTGATTTTTTATATTAAAAATTTAAACATTTTAGAAGTATATAGAGTATAAGCTTGACAATGTTAGAGAGCAGCTCTCCATCAGTACTGAAGATGTACCTTTCAGAATTACTCTGCTTTTGAGTCCTCATGTTTAGTGGGTTACACCATTCTTTCTTCTGTTAACCTTTGCTGTGAGCAGAAATAGAGAAAAAAGAACAGAAAACAACAACAAAATGCCCTATATAATCAGATAAATATTCACATAAAATTACTACTTTTCTTCTTTTTCTTCTTTTCCTTCTTCTCATTATTATTATTATTATTATTATTATTATTATTATTATTATTCCAACATTAAGGAAATTGCCCAAACAAGTAAATGCACTCTCCTCAATTCACTCCCATTTCACTCCAATAACTATTTAACTATTAGCAACTCAAAACCATGAAAAGGTCCATGAAAATGGTAGTGAGCAAGCATAGAAAAAGTTAGGTACAATAAGTCAAACACAAGCATGGAATTCTTTGAACCCAGAAAAACTATATTGCCCCTGCAATTTACTGTTGCAAAGCAAACTAAGCCCCAAGCTCAAAACTGCCAACCAGGATCTCCTAGGATCTCTCAGTTCAATCAAGATGTACTTGGTAGTTCTTGCTTATCATTCTCTACTTAGGGACAATTAATAACAGCTGATGTAGGCTCTAGTGGTTTGGAGTTTGTGTGGTGAAAATCTGAACCCTATTATCACAATATCAAAGTGTTAGTGTGACCTTTAAGACACATAGCTTACTTAGGGAGTGTACAACAGTTGACCTTGGGAATGGATTAAAGTAATCTTGTGAGAACAAGTTGTACAGAAGAGCAAGACCAGTATTCACTGTTCCCTGCTTTCCTACTCTCCATATAAACTCTCACCCATAACACACAAAACAAACTGTCCTGAGACATCCAGGAAAACTGTAATTGTCCCTTTTGAATTCAGCCCTTAATATAGTAAGATAAGTGAGCCTTCTTTCTTTATAAAGTATTCAGCCTTGGATATTCCATTAGAGTCATGAAAAATAGGTGAATGTAGGCAGCTATCTAGAGAGTTAACTAGACATAATAGTGGTTTCTTTATGTCAGAAAATTTAATGTCTTTCATTTTTCATCTCATGCACCAAGGATACCTGGACTCTTGCATACATATTCAAAGCTTCTTGGCTGATAGCTTCTCAGGCTGGAGTTTTCTGTTTTTATTATAGAATACCCACTGCTCCCACAGTCCTGATTTGCTTTCACAAGTTTATAAGGTATTATATTTCATACCATTAGGAACAACTTATTTAACACTCTTGGTCTTCTTTGGAGATATACAGGTCATGCCCCAGCCTGGAAAAAAAAAAGATTGTAAATGTGACATATTAGGTACCTGTGTTAGCTATTCATAGTTGTCAGCTTGACTTCATCTGGAATGAACTTCAATTCATAATCCTTATCCACCAAAGTCCATAGTTCTAAGAAAGTCCCTAAATGTATTAATCTTGCTTTTTTTTTTTTTGCTGTAGGTCCACTTCTAGCTCACTATTCTAATTGAGATAAACCAAAAATGTGGGGTTTTTAAATATACTTAAAAGCTTACCATGAGAAAGGATTGGGACTACACTTGGCTGGCTACTAAAGAGTTCTATTGTCCTGAACCCATGCCACTAGGGTGGTTTTCCCTAGTGGATACACAACAGTAGCTCAAAGAAACTAAAATGTTTTTAAAATTTTATTTGTGTGTGTTTGCCATATGTGCCTGCATAGACCATAAGATGGTGCTGGATCCTTGACAAGGACCAGCCTCAGCGCGGAGAGGGCGTCTGAGAGAAGGGCTATCTGGGAGTGGAAGCATTGAAAAGAATGACTTGAAGTCAAATCATGGATCTTAGCTGGTGATCTGTGTTCTGCTTGATATAACTTTTCCAGTCTGCTTCTCTTTGTGTTCTGCTTCCTCTCTGTAGATTTTTTGGTGTATAGTTTGCTTCCGTTTTATTCTAAGAGATCTCTCTGTGCATGTAATTCTTGCTTGTGTGTGTGTGAGTGTGTGTGTGTGTATGTGTGTGTGTGTGTGTATGCAAATAATTATCTCCATTTAGCCTTAAAAATTCTCTGGATAACTCACCTACTTCAGAACATAGGTCCAATCTTTCATTTTACATATTAATCCAATCATTTACTCCAGGTTTCCTTTTGATTACCTTATGAATCAGCATCTCATGACCCCAGCCCTTTGATTCTTAGGAGATAGCAAGTACACACATTTTCCTTAATATTGTAAAAGAATTTGGAGATCTATCTGCCTTTGTTAAACACAAACTATAAACTAGTTGTGTGGAACCCTACCCTGAAATTACCATTTCTACCATAGCTGGGTCTAACCTCCATCTGTCCTAGGCAAAAGTTGAACTCAGGAGTCTGCTGACATTTGTATCTTCCTGTCTTTGTATCTTCCTGACAAGCTGAATCATAGTGTAGCTGCCACTGTTCTTTTGGAATCATGAAAGCCCTCCTATAGTTCATATTGCATCCTTATTTTTACATAGTTGAGAAATTATATATTTTCAAACTTATGTATTTAGAGCTCTTTCTCATAGCCTTGAGGGCTGTTTTAAAGGTCCCTGTGTTTACCATTTTGCCGAGGCATAGCCACACCCTTGACTCCTGGACTCATGCAGTTTCTAATTATCAAGGATTCATTAACTTTAACAGAGAGGACATTCCTTGGAAGGAAAAAGTCTTCTACTGCTAGTGGGTCCAGAAAATATGTACATTATTAAACAAACAAACAAAAAAAAAACCTTAAGACCAAAGCAGCCGTCTATACTCTTACACCAGAAAGTATACTGAGACATCTTTCCAGTCCCATGATTTCCATTTTTGACATTATCACCGAACTAATTTATTTTTAACTTTTGTTTGAGCAAAGTCCTCACCGTAGCTAAAAATTAAATGTATTCAGAACCACAAATGACCCTTTGATTTAACAAAGAGCAAAATATGATGTCAAGGGGAGGACAGCTGACAAGCAACTTTGTAAGAAATTGGAGCTCAATGGTTGCCTGCTCTCACAACTGCTTATAGCAAATTCCTGTGATTTCACTAATAACCTCCCCTGTTCTCCCACTCTGATAGGAAGCAACTTGAAACCCTTCCAGAACGTAAAGTCAAGCCTGAATTTGTAGACCTGCAGGCAGAGAACTAAAGAGATTTTGCAAGAGGACATGTGACACTTTGCTTCTGTTTTGTTGTTGTTCTTGTTGTTTGTTTGTTTGTTTGTTTGTTTGTTGTTTCCTATACTGTCCCCCTTGTCCCCAGCTATGATGCAAGGTTGATGCTGCAGAGAGCAGGATTAAGGCTTCAGGAGATATGCCTAATAGAAAAATAAATTAAAGTGATTGTGGGTAACAGCAGGCTTTGTGAGGAAAATATTTCTCATTTTCTCCTCTGAAATGTGATTTGTGGTACAAAATCTTTCTGATTGCTCACAGAAGCCCTGGGCTGGAAGGGTACTTTTTGAAGAGACCTTGTTGTTGCTTCTTCCTGCATCCTCTAACCAGTTCTTGGGAGCAGTTGATTTGCTGGCTATTGAACCTCTAATGGTGAGCTGAAGGTTGACTTTCATTCAGAATTAGGTAGAAATCCAGGAACTAAACTGCCTGAAAATGATACTGACAATGAAATACAAAATACATTTCTTTGTCAGTTTTTCCTTTTTATACAATTTTTGCTCCAACTGGATGAATTCAATGGCCAAGCTATTAAGAAAAATGGCAATTTCTTCAGGATTAGATGTTTACTGTGGGATTTAAGAAGAAGAGGTATTCCTTTTCCCCCACATTTGAGATCCCTTGAAGCTCCTGTGGAGGAATAACTCTGTCTTTCTGAGAAGCTGTATCATGGACAATGCAATAATACAGACAAAAGAATCAATTTTAAACTCATAAGTAGCTTAAATGCAGGTTAGTCATGTTTAAGTGATGCTTGACATGTTATTGAAAGCACTTCTCAAAACCAAGATGTGGATATCAATATCTTAGTAAAGTAGTAGTTGTATTAATACAGCAAATGCATTTCCCTAACTTACAGAGGGAGAGAACGAGAGGAGAGGGAAGAGAACTGGGAGAAAAGCATTATCTTCCCCTATCGTCCAGCTTCTTATATGAGTTGCAGCCCCATAAGGGATTACATAACTGAAAACATGACAACAGCTAACATGTTTCTGAACACATCTTAGCAAAAATTAATTAAAAATTAAATGCACAATGGGTCTGATGTGTTTCTGGTAGCACTGGCCCATCATACCTTATGTGGCTTGACTTTATCCTTGGACCTAAGTGTACAACATGCCACTTTATACTGTGTTACTTTATCTTTCCATGTAATAGTGAGTGTTGGTGGAACATTTGAATGCAGACATTAAACTATTGTTAAGTTATAAACTGCTATAATTTCTTTTATGTTCACACAGACTTTTGTTCTATTATAGAAATACAAGTTAACTGCAGAAAACAGCAGTATTCTCTTGCAGTCATTCTTTACCATATAAGTGTGACTTTAGGTTGTACTACATTAGAATGTTGGATTTAAAAGTTTGTTATTCTGCCAATCCATGAGCATGGGAGATTTTTCCATCTTCTGAGATCTTCTTCAATTTCTTTCTTCAGAGA
>NW_022196905.1:429565-438955 GCF_008632895.1 Mastomys coucha
TGGAGGGGAAACTAGGAATGGAGAAATTTACATGTAAATAAAGAAAATATCTAATAAAAAAAATAAAGTAAAAGTTTGTTATTTGTTGAAAAGCTGGCTCAGATGATAAGAGCACTTCTTGTTTTTGCAGTTGATTCAGGTTAAATTCTCCAAAGCTACATGTTATGTATCTGTACCTACAGACCTAAGGGATGGGGATCTGGCATGCTCTCCTGACCTCCACAGGCACTGCATGTACGTTATGCACATACACTTATACACATAAATAAATAAAAACAGGTGGCTGTTTTCTTCTAAAAAGAAGTGCTTTATGAATTGGAACTAGGACAGGATTTCCAGAAACTTCTCAAACGGTTCTAAACATGCTTCTACCACTGATGTGTTTGATAAAGACCAGGATATGCTTTATAGAGAGAAGTGTGGTGTAGTGGAAGGGTGTACCTCAGCAGGTCCATGCTGAGGCATCACCACCTCTGAGGTACCAGGCATAGGACCTGTAGAGTACAGAATAATGTTTATTTGTGGGCAAGGTAAGGGGAGTTGAGAAGAGAGTAAAGTTAGAGAAAGAGAGGGGACAGAGAAGGACAGAGAGAGAAAGTGAAGAGAAGAGGCTGGCCAGGAACACCTGAACAGACAGGGGGGGAAGGGGAGAGAGAGAGAAAGGGATCAGGGAGAGAGAAGGACGTCAAAGAGTCAGAAAGATTCAGAGAGGCCAAACAGTCCATTTTATAACAAGCCCAGCCTACCTAGCTATTGCTAAGTAACTGTCATATTCTACTATCCAATTTAAATATTAACTGAAGTTTCTGGCTGACTCTGTGTTTCAGGTCTGAGTTGAGGTGGGAAAACATTTGGAGTAAACCTAGAGGTATCTAGCATCCCCTAAAGCTATCTATTGCACAAGCATTATGGATGCCACATGATTGACCAGGCCTCTGTAGGTCTGTCTGATGTCTAATGTCAAAATTATCCACATGGCTAATGGGTAGCTTCCACAAAAAGGATAAAGATGCATGAAAATCAAGCTGCAAGTAGTTCCTCAGTTATTGTCCAGCCCATGGTCCTCCTGCACAGCATTCAATCAACAGCTACTTTTTTCTTTTATTTTTTATTAGATATTTTCTTTATTTACATTTCAAATGATATCTCCTTTCCCGGTTTCCCCTCCGGGAAAAAAAAAAAAACCCTGTTTCCTACCCACCTCCCCCTGCTCGCGAACCCACCCTCTCCCATTTCCTGGCCCTGGCATTCCCCTACACTGGGGCATAGAACCTTCTTCACAGGACTAAGGGAGGCCTCTCCTTCCATTGATGACCGACTAGGCTATCCTCTGCTATACATATGCTGCTGAAGCCATGAGTCCCACTATGTGTACTCTTTGGTTGGTGGTTTAGTCCCTGGGAGCTCTGAGGATACTAGTTAGTTCATATTATTGTTTGTCCTAAGGGGCTGCAAACCCTTCAGCTCCTTGGGTCCTTTCTCTAGCTCCTTCATTGGGGACTCTGTGCTCAGTTCAATGGATGGCAGTGAGCCTATACTTCTGTATTACTCAGGTACTGTCAGAGCCTCTCAGGAGACAGCTATATCAGGCTCCTGTCAGCCAGAACTTGCTGGAATCCACAATAGTGTCTGGGTTTGATGATTGAATATGGAAAGGATTCCCAGGTGGAGCAGTCTTTGGATTGTCCTTCCTTCAGTCTGTGCTCCATAGTTAGTCTCTGCAACTCCTTTCATGGGTATTTTGTTCCTCTTTCTAAGAAGGAACAAAGTATCCACACTTTGGTCTTGCTTCTTCTTGAGTTTTTTTTGTGGTTTATGGGTTTCACTTTGTGTATCCAGATCTTCTGGGCCAATATCCACTTATCAGAGAACCACATGTGTGGATTGTACTTTGGGTATTCCGAGTATTTTTTTTTATTTATTTATTTAAAACAAAATTACACCACTTCTCCCATTCTCTTTCCTTTCTCCAATTCCTCTCATGTCATCCCTTTCCCAAATTTCTGGCCTCTCTTCTATGTTTGTTATTGGTATATAAGTATACACAGTTAAATATATGAATATAATCTGTTGAATCTATTTAATATTTAATATTGCTATTTAATATTGCTTGATTTCTGGGCTGAATATTGCTTGTACATATATGATTTCTGGGCTGAATACTTAGTATTGGATAACCAACTAGGAGCCTAATCTCTGGGAAAGAATATTTCATGTGAACTCATGCCCCTTAGTTGATTGCAGTTTTTTGTTTAGGGGTTAGTTCCTGTGAAATCTTCCCCTTCAGTGTTAGTGTGTATCTTAGTTATAGTTCTATTGCTGTAAAGAGACACTAAGGCAACTCTTATAGACAAGAGTATCTAATTGAGGGTTTTCTTACAGTTCCAGAGTTTTAGTCTATAGTCATCATGATGGAAAGCACGGTGTCAAACAGTTAGGCATGATGCTGGAGCAGTGGCTAAGGATTTAAATCTGATTCGCAGGTCCATGACCGAAAAAGAGTACGACTTGACCTGCTGTAGCACACCTTGTCCAACAAGACCACAGCTGCCAATCAGTCTTTAAATAGTGGTAACCAACCAGAAAGTGGTAACCAATCCTTCAACTATTGAGCCTATGGGTGCTATTGTTAATCAAGTCACCATATAATATCTATGAGTGATGTACTTGTTCAGATTTTGTTTAGGCAGTCATATTGTTGAGCTACTATGGGTAGTGTTTTCTTGTATGTATGAAAGACACAATCTCACTGAAGATTTCTTATTCCTAAAGCCCTTGCAGTAATTTGTTCTCTTCTTTCTTCCTTGATGGTCTCTGTGCTTTAGATACAGAAATTACATGGTAGAGATATTTTGTGGAAATGGGCATCCCAGATAAGTTGTTCTCTTAATTTTGGTAAGTTGTGGTTTTCTGTAATAGTCTGTCTATATTGCTAAGATACATTTCTTTAGTAAGGTTTGGGATCTATACTTGCTAGGGATATAAGGATAAGTATTTGGAATGCACATAGGGATTATACTGATCTAGTAAAATGGTGGTAGTAGGTTTGTCTCTAAGATCCATGACTACACAAGCCCGGGGTAGTTGACTAGGTTTCCTGTACCAGACATGATTTACTTTTTGTTGAGAAAGTCTTAAGTCCAATTAGAGAGTTATTCATTAATACCAAGATATGAGTGCCAGTATTTTACCTTTAAAGTTATAATAGTTTGCTAGTGGCCTTTGTTGGGTTTCATGGTTTCCTAGCTGGAAAAAACTGACTGTTGCTTCTTTCTTCCTTTGGCTGCTTGCATAAAACCTTCTAGGACTATAAAACTTATTCCTCAGGGAGGAGGTTGTCAGGTGAGAAATAGCTCCGATCCTCCTAGTCTTATGTCTGAAGCACATGATATCATAAGCAAGTGGGACTTACCTCCCACCTCTAAAAGGCAGTAGCAATAGTCTGTATTGTTCTGGAATTCTCTTGTACTTCCCAGAACAATAGCTCAAAAGGCAGTTTCTCACACCTGGTACTGGGGTTTTGTTAGCTCTCAATGCTTATTGGTAGAAGCATTGTCAGCCCCTGTGGTTTAAAATTATTTAAACTACATATGTATATATGTATGTAAATGTATATATGTATACATGTATTGATGTGTGTGTGTGTATGCACAATGTATATTTTGGGGTGACTAAAGTAATACCATGACTTCTTATGGTCTCTTCTAATATCCTTTTTCTTATTTTCCTTTTCTCTTCCTTCTCTTTATATATTCACCACATCTCCTTATCTTCCCAATTACAATCTCCTCAATTTTTTCTCATTTCCTCCTTCATATCATAACAAATTAGTTTTTAAAAAAAATAGTTGGGAGAAGAGATTAATTAATTGCACATATGAATTTAGGAGGCTGTGTAAGAAGGAAACACAGGGGGATTCAACAAAAAATTTGACAAGCAAAGAAAGAATCATCAACTCTGCAATCATTACAAATAATATTAAAGGAGAAAAGTCTTAAGTACTACATGCTGGAAGGATCAAACTGACTTTCACAGGTTTTCTCTGATCCCCACACGTCCACCAGACACATGCCCTAACACCCTAATATACATAAACAAACAAACAAACAATTGTTTTGAAGATATTTACAAATATCTGCCTAACATATTAGGTCCTAGATATATGAAGCTAATGTTTAAAAATTTTGAAGAAAGAAATTGAAACAGGAATAGCAGGAGAATTTGATAACTATCTTATAGCAAATAAAACAATTAACAAAAGATAATTAAGGGCAGAGTACTAGGAATCCCATTGACCCAAGCAAATACAAACATTGTTCTCAAAAACGCCTATAATATTCTCCAGGCTAAGTTACATGTTAGGTCACAAAACAAGTCTGAGCAAATTTTTCAAGGTACCATAATAAAGAAGATAAACTAAAGACCAACTGACAAATTGTCAAAAGGAGAAATTCAGCAACACACTTGCAACAAGGAAAAAGTAAAAGAAACATCACAAACAATTTCAAGAAAATGAAAAAAGACTTAAATCAAACTTACAGTATCTTGCAAAAGTGCTACTGAAAGCAAGATTTACAGTGATTAAGAAAGAACCCACCCAAATCAATAACACATCTTTACACTTCAAAGAACTTGCAAAGAACCAACCCAGACTTAACTAAAGAAAGGAGATAACAAAGGTGTTAGCACAAATTGAGAATAGGCCAATGAGAAAAAAACAAACTTGCAGGCCGGAGACAGCTCAGGAGCTAAAGCACTTGCCTTGCAATCATGAGGGCCAGAGCCTGCAGTCTCAGCACCCACATGAATTCTGAGTGTGCATGACAGCTGACTTCAGAGCTCAGAATAATATCTGGAGCAAGTTTAATCAGTGAGCCCTGGGATAAAGAGGTAGACCCTCCCTTAGTATATTAAGGTAAGACATTGAAGAAGGCATTTGTGGTTGAATTTGGCCTCCATATGCACATGTGAGTGCACATATGCATTCATGCACACACATGACTGTTAGATTCTGAATGACTCAGATATGGCTCTCACTCAAGAGACTCTGGAATGAAGAAAGAACAGGCATACAGCCACATTTACTGAAAATCTGCAATTAGGTAGACCATGCGTGCTCTGGTAGAGACACACCAGCCACCGGTAAACTCAGAATATTATTATATACAGCGGAACAGGAAGTCAGTTTTAATCATTCTTAACAGAAGGTCTATGTGGAGACATCTTCAAGCTTTAAACGTCTAGAATGAGGAAGCTATGGTTGTGAGATTTTGTTTGTATTGTCAGCATCTGTATAAGGCCCAGAGAAAAGCTTTACTATTCCCATAAGTCTGAGTCAATGTGGCTCAAGACAACCATGCTCATTTCAGCAACACACAACAAAAACAAAACAACAAAATAGCAAGTTTTGGGGAAAAACCTTCAGAGGCAGTCTACAAAGCTCATTGACTGATTAAAATTTCAATGATTGTTGAGGGTTGAAATGTTGCAGGTTATGAGCCAAGCCACCTTAGGATATCTTAGCTCTATAAATAGTGATTTATTGGCTTTCTCTGTGTTTAACTTAACATTTTTATGTATTTATTTTAAAATCTTTAAACAGACCCCTAGCTTCCACTAATCCCAATGTAAGAATATCATCAGAAAGTACCTAAGACCTATAGAGAAGATTTCCCACATTGTTTTTGAAAATATTTTACATTTCCTTTGATTTATGGTTTTGTTACAATAACTTCATAAAATGTGGTAATTTGGGTAATGTGAATCTGTTTTCCCATGTGATGGTCACTCATGTTGACTTCGGAATAAACTATCTCTTGTTTTCTTCAGGGAGAGGGATTTTTGTTTTTGTTGTTCTTGTCTGTTTTCGTGTTCTTGTTATTTGTTTGTTTTAAATGATGTATTCAATGGTAACAACACAAATATTTTGATTGTGCATAGATCTTGTTTAAAAAATAACTTACTAGAAATTATGGTAGATCTCCAATCCATTGCCTAAAACAGCTATGTAGGAACCATGTCAGAGAACTTTCAGTCAAAACTGCTGCTATTCGTCTCTTCAGCTCTTCCATGTGTGGAGGTGAATCTGAAATATTTTAGTTGTCTTCAGGGTGCTAGGAGTGTCTTCCAGAATTCTGGAGCCATACTTATCCCTCTAGTTAGTTCCTAATTAGAGATGATATTAGGCTGTTTCTTAAAGTAAAAGTACAAAACAAAACAGACAAACAAAGAAAAGAGAAAATATGTATTATAGCTGTTACTTCTGTGTTTGCTTTTTGGATGCTCTCTGGTGTGAAAGAAAGATGAGCTCATCTGGGCATTCCCTGAAAACGGTGATTCGTACCCTGTTTGCAGTCTATTGTGCTTTGGTAAATCTTGGGTTTTCTTTGTATGCACATAAGTCAGAACAAGAAAGATTTGTTTCAGGTTTGATCAGTATTTTTCCTGGAAGAAAGAAGAGGACTCTGGGGAATCTAAACTGTTGAATGTACGTGGTTTCTAAAACAGTAGCCAGGAGTGTTGGGATCTATAGATTTCATTTGCTCTGGAACAAACATTTGCAGATTATAAAACACAGGCTTAAATATTTATGTGGCTCTATTGGTAAATTGAGTTTATTTATTCAACCCTGCATGAAAACACACTTTTTTGGAAATGGAAAAAAAATTATGTTTCTATTCAAACTGTCCGATGAGTCTGATGCTCAGCCTGATGCTCAGTCTGATGCTCAGCCTAGCTGGGGTTTAGTGTTCTGGAGAAAGTTTGGTAGGGGTAAGAAAAGCAGCGCAGAGGCTTAATTCCTCAAGTAGAGATACAGCAGTGGGATTGTGAATTTTCATAAAATTTTTGAATGAGAATTGCCCCCAGAAGCTTTATTATGTGAATATTTTTAGTCCCCCATTGGTGAAAGTGGTTGGAAATATTAGGAAGAATGTGCTTGTTGGAGGACAAGTATCTGTGGGAGATATACATCAAGGTTTCAAAAGTTCACAGCATTCTCAGTTAGCGCTCTCTCTCTCTCTCTCTCTCTCTCTCTCTCTCTCTCTCTCTCACTTTCTCTCTCTATCTCTGTCTCTGTCTATCTGCCTCGTGCTTATAGATCAAAATTCAGTTCCTATTTGTGTCTCCAGAATCATGTCTCCTTGTCTGCTGCCATTCCCTTGCCATCATGGTCATGGATTCACCATCGCAGACTGTAAAGCTTAATAAACTCATCTTTCTATATGTTGCCTTGGTAATGGCATCTACCACAGCAATAGAAGTAGCCAAGACAGAAATTAATACCAGGTACTGCTGTGACAGATATGACAGAAACCACTATTGAATATAAATCTATACAATGAAAGAAATATTACATATCTGTGCTTGCCAGTGTGATATCCAACTAGTCACATGGGGTTTCTGAACAGTTGATAAGTGACTATCATGAGAAAGAAAATAAATTTAAAATATTACTGAATATAAATTGATTTCTATATAAACATCCACATATGACATATGAGTATTCAGATAACAAGGTGTTGCCACATGTTGACTTTACTAAATATGTATTTATTGACTTCTTTACAAAAGTGTTTAAAACTGAGAATCCTTATTTTGAAAAGTGCTTAATATAAACCCATACTTTACAAGTACACAGAGATACAGCTATAGGTTTGAGGTTCTATGTGGTTGTATGGCTTCTATTAAAAAAAAAGAGAGAGACATGTTGGAATTAAATTATGGCTCCCATCACACTGAGTAAATCAATTAGATGTTAATTTTAGACATGTTCCCTGCCTGTGAAGTGAGCTAATTAAATGCTTTATCCTAATGTATAAGAACAAAATTACAAAAATTATTTTCATTCAATTTAAAAAATGGGTCTCTCTCTCTCTCTCTCTCTCTCTCTCTCTCTCTCTCTCACACACACACACACACACACACACACACACACACACAAAGAAAATGAGGCAAAACAAAATATTACATAAATATAAAGTGTAGTTTCCTGTGGTATGAATGAGAGCTCACATGAATAACAGGAGGCAAAAAAAAAAGTGGAGGTATAGAAAGGAAAAAGAAAAACTATGGAATTTGAAAAGACAACATGTAGTTCATGAAGTTGGTGCTCATATACAGAAGGCTTCTGTAAATTTATAGTCAGGTGCTAGTGGTAGGCATGAGGTAACAGTGGGACAACAGCATCAGCACTCAAAAAGGTAAGGTGGACTCAGAATGTGAGAGATCAAAAACTAGCCAGAAATCACACGTCACTCTGCTACCTTTGTTTCTGGCTATGAGGTTTTTGGTAACAATTATGGCTCTGATTCACTTTCCAATTTTTATACAGGGCTCTATCATGGCCCATAGTGTTCTATAAAAGGTGATTGATGTCTAATTTCATTTGCACAGTTGGTTGGGAGCATAATTCATACTCAGTGAAATTAGAGCCCCTTTCCACAGGAAAAGCTGTTCAGAGAGATCCAAGTTCCAGTTCTGGCCCACCTGCCAGAAAGCTTACAGCACATGACCCAGCCTTCTTACTTTATAAGTGATGTTAATTATATTATTTATAGCTAGAAGTAATGTTTAAATTATTTATAAGTAAGTCTTCAAATAATTATATACATTTACCCTCCTATTTGGCAAATGGTTCTCAGAATACTATATAACTGTTGGCACAAGAGAAAACAATGAGAGGTTAGAATTTGACCCCAATTCTATGATTCTTAGCCCACAGAGCACTCTTTCATGCCATAGAAGCTGACAATAGCTGGGCAGCATTTCTCCTGATTTTCCTCTCATGCTGATGAGAGAATGGGTGCTAAAGAACATCTAGTCTTTCATTCAAACAGAGTAACTACTCAAGTGGATCCAGCGAGATAATCACCAGAGAGCACAGAGAGAATTCAGTCTGATTTCCTAATAAGATCTACTGTGCCTCTGTGGCTCCACGGTCTTTGGCTAAAATTATGTTATATCTTTATAAAATAAGATTAATATTACCTTAGCAGCAAGCAGGGCTACTGGGATACATGGTAGTCATGTTAATACTATTGTCAGCAAAGAAGATAAATTAGTCACCATTCTTTCTGCAAGAAACTTATAGAAATAATTATGTGTAAGTAAATGAAATGTAATTGAATTATTTATGTAATGGAGACATTTGTTTGCATTAGTTGTCAAGTTATAAATAGCTGTCTACATTGCATTCTCCTAAGGCTCTGTTTTTTCTTCTTCTCAAGTGTACATATGATTTATAAAGTCAGGTTGAAAAGATAATAAAAAAATGTGGTTTGCTCACAGAATTCAGAGATGAGCATAAGCTTTAAAATATACTCATCAGAAAAATGTATATATGTATGTATATATATATGTGTGTGTGTGTATACATATATATATATATAT
>NW_022196905.1:438965-441319 GCF_008632895.1 Mastomys coucha
ATATATATATATATATATATACTCATAAGAAGAAATGCTGTAGACCATAGGTTCAGATGTGAGGAGGACACAATATCTGTCCCAACACCAGGAATAACTATGACCATAGGGAACCAGGAACACAGGATCTTTGCCAGTCCAGTGGCACAGGTTCCTTCCAGTCTGTCTGGGCCATTGCCCTGAGCAGACCTTAGGCACAAATTCCAAAGCCAGTCCCACAAGACCCAGAGGAAGATCTACTCCCAGGCACTCAGGCCCAGGATCACAGGATCCCAGAAACACAGATAATAGAAGCAGCTTGACTCTGAGGAGTCCTGACACAACCAAGATCACAGGAAGGACAGGCTCCAATAAGATTTAGCCAGGGCAGGTAGAACTAGAGATACAAGATGAGGGGAGGCAAGCATAAGAACATAAGCAACACAAACCAAGATTACTTTGTATCATCAGAACCCAATTCTCCCACTACAGCAAGTCCTGGACACACCATAACACCAGAAAAGCAAGATTCAGAAAGAAAATCACTTCTCATGATGATGATAGAGGACTTTAAGAAGGACATAAATAACTCCCTCAAAGAAATACAGGTGCACACAAGTAAACATCTAGAAGCCCTTAAAGAGGATATATAAAAATTTCTTAAAGAACTACAGGAAAACACAATCAAACAGGTCAAGCAAATGAACGAAACCATCCAGGATCTAAAAATGGAAATAGAAACAATAAAGAAATCACAAAGGGAGACAACCTCAGAGTTAGAAAACCTAGGAAAGAGATAAGGAGTCATAGATGCAAGCATCACCAACAGAATACAAGAAATAAAAGAGAAAATCTCAGGGGCAGAAGATACCTTAAAAACCATTGACATAACAGTCAAAGAAAACACAAAATGCAAAAAAATCATAACCCAAAACATACAGGAAACGCAGGACACAATGAGAAGACCAAACCTAAAGATAATAGGTATAGAAGAGAGTGAAGACTCCCAATGTAATGGGCCAGTAAATATCTTCAACAAAATTATAGAAGAAAACTTCTCTGACCTGAAGAAAGAGATGCTGATGAACATACAAGAAGCCTACAGAACTCTAAATAAACTGGACCAGAATAGAAATTCCTCCTGTCACATAATAATCAAAACACCAAATGCACAAAACAAAGAATTTTAAAAGCAGTAAGGGGAAAATATCAAGTAACATATAAAGGCAGGCCTATCAGAATTACACCAGATTTCTCACCATAGACTATGAAAGCTAGAAGATCTTGGGCAGATGTCTTACAGACCCTAAGAGAACACAAATGCCAGCCCAGACTACAATACCCAGCAAAACAATTACCATAGATGGAGAAAACAAGATATTCCATGACAAAACGAAATTTACACAATATCTTTCCACAAATCAGCCCTACAAAGGATAATAGATGGAAAATATCAACATAAGGAGCAAAACTACACCCTAGAAGAAGCAAGAAAGTAATCTTTCAACAAATCTAATTCCACCTCTTACAACAAAAACAACAGGAAGTGACAATTACCTTTTCTTAATATCTTAATATGAAAATTAATATTACCAACATATCCTAATTGATTGAAATCCAAAATTATGAGGAATCAGAAATTTGTTGGCTGTCATCCAGTGTCTCTCTTATTTGGTAATTGGAGAAATAGGTCCAATATTGTACAATCCATATACACTTTCAGCTTGTTTGTGACAGTGTCTTGGTGTATAATGGTCTTGAAATCATGCTTCTCCTATCTCAGCCTCTCTATTGAAGAATTGTATTGTATTGCTTATTTCATGTTTCTACACTATACCATGGATTTTAGAGAAGCTTAAATATTTCAAAATTATTTATACAGCTAAAAGAAATGTAGACAGAACCCAGAGACTTGGGTGAGAGCGCCATTTTCTCTCCAGTGAGTTTCTAAGACCTGAGCAGGCAGCCAGGAGGCATGGGCCCCACTAGTCCCAAGAGAGCTGCAGAGCAGCAGGGACAGGATCCTCTCAGCTTCCGAGTGACAGAGGTGTATCAGCATCCTTCTCTGCCCCTTCCCTGCAAGTGGAGGGCCTACCTCCAGGGAGCGACTTAACCCAGAGACTCAGGTGACAGCCACCATTTTCTCTCCGGTGAGTTTCTAAGACCAGAGCAGACAGCTGGGAGGAACAGGCGCCACAAGTCACAGGGGACTTGCAGGGTGGCAGGGACAGGACAAGCTCTAGTCAGAGACACTAAGAACATCTAACACCAAAAATCAACAGATGGCTAAAGACAAACGCAAGATTTCTACCAACAGAAACCAAGACTACTTGGCTTCATCAGAACATAGTACTCCCACTGCAGCAAGTCCTGGA
>NW_022196905.1:444081-452855 GCF_008632895.1 Mastomys coucha
GGTGGACAGTGCATTCCTTCTTAAAAGGGGAAACCAAATACCCAAGGAAGGAGTTGCAGAGATTAACTGTGGAGTGGACACTGAAGGAAGGGCAAGCCAGCCTAAATATAGCTATCTCCTGAGAGGCTCTGACAGTACCTGACATATACAGATGTAGAGGCTCACAGACATCTATTGATCTGAGTACACGGTCCCGAATGAAGGAGTTAGAGAAAGGACCAATGGAGCTGAGGGGTTTGCAGCCCCTTAGGACGAACAACAATATGAACTAACTAGTACCCTCAGAGCTCCCAGGGTCTCAACCACCAACCAAGGACTGCACATGGTGGGTCTGATTGTTCTGGCAGCACGTGTATAGTAGAGGATTGCAAATTCGATCATCAATAGGAGGAGAGGACCTCAGCCCTGTGAAGGTTCTGTGCCCCAGTGTAGGGGAATGCCAGGGCCTAGAAGTGGGAGAGGGTGGGGTGGCAGGCATGGGGAGGGGGGAGGCAACAGGGGTCTGCTCTTGTTGTTTTTGTTTGTTTGTTTGTTGGTTGGTTGGTTTGTTTTTTGGAGGGAAACTGGGAAAGGAGAAGTTTACATGTAAATAAAGAAAATATCCAATAAACAAAATTATCCAGTAAGTCAGAATATCTACACAGGCTGGAAGCTCTACTTTCTCTTGAAAATATGATAAAACTTGAAATTCACGTTAACAGCAGTGGTGAGAGTAACTTTTGTCAAGTGATAAAGAGATGTGTCTATCCCTGGAATAACATGACTATTTTTTTCCTCACTTAGAAAGCCCAAACCTTAAAAAATGCCACAGAATCTCAAGAGAAGTGTGACAGAGACTGTCATTTGGCCAATGATCCCTATCTTCCTCCTGGTCTCGGCACTGAGGTTGAGTTAGAACAGCTGGAAGCATGGGACTCTAGGCAGAAGTTTCCCAGAAGGTAGTCACTATCTCAAGCTGCTCTGATTAACAATCTATTGATAAAATGTTCCACAGTTATCTACGCTTATTTCTTAGTGCTTTCCCACTGGTCCCACTAGCTATCTATTGGAGTCTTCCCCAGAATATTAATCAATAAAGCAATAAGTAATTTTTTTCTGTAAATACAATCAAGAGGACATATTACCTGCCAGTGGGACTCTGCAAACTTAAGGAAGCCTTTATTTCATTAACCTACTAATTACTCTTCCATGGGGGAAAGAGAATCATTCCTTGAATCCCTACTTTCAAATATTAGAAAATCCTGACACAATGGTACATGATATTCTGAGCACATAAAAGCCAGCCTATCTAACATGTACCTTGTAGAGATTGGAGAGATGGTTAAGCATTTAAGAGTATCATTTGCTACTCTTGAAGAAGACAAGAGTTCAGAACCCACCACCCACACTAAGGCAGAAGACAACTGCAAGTCAAACACCCTTTCTAGCCTCTGTGAGCATACATGTAACTTACCCCCACAAACACATAAGAATAAAAGTAAGTTCTCTAGAAAATTATAAATTTTATACTCTTTAGCACCACATAATATCAAATACAATGTTAATTATAAATAAATAGAGATTAGAGAAATTAATTTGAAAACTCTAAGCACATTTAGAAAGTCTGTTGCAATGCAAAGCAAATACAAAAGAATCCCTTGTGGAATGCAACTATTTTATCATTCAAAATGTTCCAGGAATGACTCTAAGGACAATAAGACATTCACTTTGTAATCTGAATTCTATTAACAATAAATACTCAGTTACACTATTTCACTTTTTCTAATCCATTAAGCGGTTGTCTTAAAACTAGTTATACTGAAATGTTCATGTGGGATATAATAAAATACCAGATTGTCACTATAAAAGGTTGAATCTTTATTTCTACTCTTATAAAATATGAATTAATACAGTGGTAATTTACTAGAAATTTAATTAGCTTGCTTTGGTTATCATGATCAATGACTACAATCCCCAAATAATTTTTACAAAGTTAACACATTAATAGGAATATGATTATACCTTTCCCCAATTTAGTATCTATTTAATTATGTCGCTAAACTTGGTTTGTCTTCCAGCAAAGAATCAATTTTCTTCAGACTGCCTGTAACAGTCATTTAATTCTTGGTCTTAAAACCAAACCAGTGAACCAATCATTAAATTCATCTCTGCTTAATGTTCAAGCATCAATTCCCTGCCACTCTAACCCCATTTCTCTGTTTCAGGACTCTTCTGAACTATATATAAAATCATAACTGCCTCATGCCCTGGGCATCTGACATGATAATTTAGTTATAATAGAAACCTAAAAGAGAAAAGTAATCCTGGGAAACAGTGATGTGAAATATCCTGGATAATTAAGGTACCATTTGTAAAGTTTCACATTTATAGCACTGATGATAGACTAATCTATAACTACTGTTTGCTATTCATGTGAATAAACTCAAATTATCTTTGTTAAAATAGTAATCTATGACAGGTTGTGTTGTGGGTTGCACTGGTGCTGTATGTATCCTGATGTTAATTCTGCTTCATCAAGAGGGGTCACCCCTAGAAGGAGTGGATCACAAACTCAGGTGATCTCATGTGAACCTTCTACCTATTTTACCTGGTCAAATAAAGGCTGGAGCCTGTGATTGGTCAGGGAAAGGTAGCGCTGGAGGTTTTAGAGTGGAGGAAAGGTAAAGAAGAATGAAAAAATAAGGATGGAGGAAGGAGATATAGAAGGAAGATGGAACAGAACCACACAACGTGGAGAAGCTGCAAGTAGCAAGGGATTTCATAGCTGAGGAAAGGATTAGCATAATGGTAGATTTGCCCAATATATACATACAGTTTACAAACATTATAACTGAGTTGAGTGTGTTTTTACAGGGCTTATTGGGGTTGGAGACTTACTGCTACAAGTTTGAGAGATGGAAAATAGTTATTTCTCTGTCAGCTTTCCACAGACCCATGCTAGGGGTATAATATACATATGCATTGCTAGATCCTAAGGTCACTGTTTGGCATGCACTTTTGGATTTATTAGCATCATTGGGAGACTGAATGCATTATGAGAGTGACCAATAGTTCTTGTTATATTCTGGTGCAGAACTTTTGTAAACTGCCACATTTTGCTTTTTTCGCAGGCTTCTCTGGAAATCAACCGCTTATATTAATGTTGAGGTGAAAGGAGAAGTGTGGGGATGGCACCACTTTTTCCCTTTACCAGTGAAATTTCTGGTTCTACCTTGAACCGTAAAACTAACTTCTGGTTCTTTAAAGTACAAAATTGAAGAGCTGCAGATTTCCCATTACAAAATTTCATAGTCTAGAATGTGTTTTTATTTGGAGAGACAGTTGGAAATAAGTCCAATGTATGAAAATGTTCACTCCACTAGTTAAGGAGTGGCCAAGAAATGCAAATAGTAGTGCCTTGCCCTAAAAAAGCCATCAAGTTATTTGCTAGATGTTAAGAGAAAATGCCAGATTTATTTTTTTTATTTTGTCTGAAGTTCTCATAATTTAGTATAAGTCCATTGATTGAATATTAATTTTAAAATTCTTTAACACATTTTTCATTGAACAGGGCTATTATATGGAAGATAGTTAATAAAGAATAAGACAGATCAAACCTCAAAACGTCATCTCAACTCTCCAAAGGAAATTAGAAACAGCATGGATAGGTGAAAAGACTAAAAAAATTAGGAGAGATAACAATAATATTTTAAGTTATATCTTCATTATTATTATTGCAATTGTCCTTTTTTGAGGACAATTTCAGGGTCCCATGTAGCCTACCTTGTCCTAAAACTTTCTGTGTAACTACAATAATCTTGAAGTTCTGATTTCTTACCTTTCATCACAGGTGCTGAGATTACCGACTTGTAGTAATGTTCCCAGTATTATGTAGTGCAGAGAAACAGACCCCTGATGCCATCTAATTCTAAGAAAGTACCCTTCTCCCTGAGCTACACATCAAGGCTCTCTTACTTTTTTTTTCATAAACTTTCTGATAGTAAGCAGAAAGTATAGGCAGAGAGAGTTTAGCATCTTAGTGCTTTTCACCAAGCTTGATGACCTGAATTCAAACTCAAAAGCCCTAATGGTGGAAAGAGAATACCAACTCAATTATTAAAGCTGTGCTTTAATATCTAGGGATTTGAACACATAATCTCTTTATTGATAATGGTGCTTTTAATCTTTACCATACTGAAAGAACACACAAAATGAGCCTATAATGGATTAGTAGGAAATGTACTCTGAGGTGTGCTGTGCAAAAATAACCATACCTTCATGAGTGGTCAGTAAGCAATATGAAACTCAAAAAAAAAAATCACTGCTCATAACAAAACACTCAAAAATAGGGTTGGATTGAATAGGTTTCTTATCTATGAACTAATGATCATAAAGATAATAATGGCAAATGAAGAAATCCAGGCTTAGAGGCATTAATGATATTAGAGAGAAAAAGGAAAAATATAAAATTAGCAATTTAAGGTGATCTTCCATTCCTAATAACTACAATAATTATTTATAAGGAATACTTCAATGGTAATATTCTTAACTAGCCACACATCTTTTTTTTTTTTTGGATAATTTCTTAATTTACATTTCAAATTTTATCCCCTTTCCCAGTTTCCCTTCTGCCAAGAAATACCCTATCACATCCTCCTTCCCCTTGCTTCTATCAGGGTGTTCCTCCACCCATCCACCCATTCCCACCTCCCTGCTCTCGATTCCCCTATACTGGGGAATCTGTCTAGCTTTCATAGTAGCTGTAGCCATATGTACTCCTTTGTTGATGGCTTAGTCCCTGGGAGTTCTGGGGGGTCTGGTTGGTTGATATTGTTGTTCTTCCTGTGGAGTTGCAAACCCTTTCAACTCCTTCAGTTCCTTCTCTAAGTTTTCTATTAGGGACTCCATACTCAGTCAAAGAGTTGGCTGCTAACATCTGTGTCTGTACTTGTAAGCATCTGGCAGCGCCTCTTAGGAGACAGCCATATCGGGCTCCTTTCAGCATGCCCTTCTTGACATCCACAATAGTGTCTGGGTTTGGTAACTGTACATGGGATTAATCCCCAAGTGGGACAATCTCTGGTGGAATTTCCTTTAGTCTTTGTTCTGCACTTTATCTCCATAATTGCTTCTGTGAATATTTTGTTCTTCTTCTAAGAAGGACTGAAGCACCCACACTTTGGTCTTCTTTCTTATTGAGGTTCATGGGGTCTGTGAATTTTACCCTGATTATTTGGAGCTTTGGGGATAATATCCACTTACCAGTGAGTGCATACCATGTATTTTATTTTGTGATTGGGTTATCTCAGGATGATATTTTCTAGTTCTATCCATTGCCTAAGAATTTCATGAATTCATTGTTTTTAATAGCTGAGTATACTCCATTGTGTAAATGTACCACATTTTCTGTATCCATTCCTCTGTTGAAGTACATCTGGGTTCTTTCCAGCTCCAGGCTATTATAAATAAGGCTGCTATGAACATAGTAGAGCATGTGTCCTTATTACATGCTGGAGCATCTTTTGGGTATATGCCAAAGAGTGATATAGCTGGGTCCTCAGGTAGTACTATGTCCAATTTTCTGAGGAACCGCCAAACTGATTTCCAGATTGGTTGTACCAGCTTGCAATCCCACCAGCAATGAAGGAGTGCTCTCCTTTCTCCACAACCTTGCCAGCATCTGCTGTCACCTGAGTTTTTGATTTTAGCCATTCTGACTGGTGTGAGGTAGAATCTCAGGGTAGTTATGATTTGCATTTCCCTGATGACTAAGGATGTTGAACATTTCATTAGGTGCTTCTCGGCCATTCAATAATCCTCAGTTGAAAATTCTTTGTTTAGTTCTGTACCCCATTTTTAATAGGGTTATTTGGTTCTCTTGAGTCTAACTTTTTGAGTTCTTTGTATATATTGGATATTAGCCCTCTATCGTGTATAGGATTGGTAAAGATCTTTTCCCAATCTGTTGGATGCCTTTCTGTCTTATTAACAGTCTCCTTTGCCTTACAAAAGGTTTACAATTTTATGAGGTTCCATTTGTTTTTTCTTCTTAATCTTACAGCACAAGTCATTGGTGTTCTGTTCAGCAATTTTTCCCCTGTACCCACATGTTCGAGGCTCTTCCCAACTTTCTCCTTGATAAATTTCAGTGTATCTGGTTTTATGTGGAAGTCCTTGATTCCACATGAACTTGCTTCTATAGAAGCAGTGGGGAAGAGAATGGGTTAGGGGGGTTGCAGAGGGAAAACCAGGAAAGGGGATAACATTTGAAATGTAAACAAATAAAACAACCAATAAAAAAGATCATAACAGATAAACTCCGACTTTCACAATGACAAGACTCAGCAAGGCCTATCTTCTCACCAGCATCACTAAAATTGAGATTATAATCTCTACTTCTAAGAGACCACTATTAATCACCCTTGTCCTCAATAAACTAATTGAAACAACCAAATAAATAGTAAAAATTACAAAAGGAGATTTATTCAATGTGGTCATATTTGGAAGAGAAACAAATAAATTCAGTGATTTTCCTACCCAAATGGGTCCTCAAGAGTCTTCAAAATATTTAAAGAGTGATGGTGATATGTACATTTATATTACATATGTTATCCCCCTTCCAGGATTCCTCTCCACAAGCTCCCTATCCCATCCCCACTCCCCGCTCCTTCTTTGAAGGTGATCCTCCACCCACCCACTTCTGCCTTACCTCCCTAGCGTTCCCCTATGCTGGGGCATCAAGCCTTCACAGGACCCTTTCAGCTCCTTTAGTCCTTCCCCTAACTCCTCCATTGGGGTCCCTGTGCTCAGTCGGATGGTTGGCTACAAGTATCCACATCTGTATTGGTTAAGCTCTGGCAGAGCCTCTCAGGAGACAGCTATATCAGGATCCTGTCAGCAAGCACTTCTTGGAGTCAGCAATAGTGTCTGGGTTTGATGTCTGCATACGGGATGGATCCTTAGGTGGGGCAGTTTCTGGGTAGCCTTTCTTTCAGTCTCTGTTCCACTCTTTGTTCCTACATTTCCTTGAGACAGGATTAATTCTGGGTTAATATTTTTGAGATGGGTGAGTGGTCCCAGTTGAGGGATGGTCTCATCCCTCAACTGGGGGCGTTGCCTAACCTCTGGATATGGTCTTTACAGGTTCTGCTTCCCCTTTGTTGGGTATTTCAACTAATGTCATCCCCATTGGGTTCTGGGAGCCTCTTGCTTTCCTAGCATCTAGGACTTTTTGTTGGCTACATCCAGTTCTCCAAGCCCCACTGCTACACACTACACATCTGTGTTCATTTTCTGACTCTCTGTACATTTCCCCTGTCTCATCCTGCACCCCTTTTCCCACCTCCTCCTCTCTCCCTTCCAAGTTCCTTCTCCCTCCACCTCCCATGATTATTTTGTTCCCCCTTCTAAGTAGGAATGAAGCATCCACACTTTGGTCTTCCTTCTTGAGCTTCATATCATCTGTAAGTTGTATCATTGGTATTCCGAGCTTTTTGCCTAATATTCACTTATCAGTGAGTACATACCATGTGTGTTCTTCTGTGGCTGAGTTATCTTACTCAGGATGATATTTTCTAGTTCTATCCATTTGCCAGTGAATTTCATGAAGTCATAGTTTTTAATAGCTGAATAGTACTCCATTTTATAAATGTACCACATTTTCTGTATCCAATCCTCTGTTGAGGGACATCTATGTTGTTTCTAGCTTCTGGTTATTATAAACAAGGCTGCTAGGAACACAGTGGAGCATGTGTCCTTGTTATATGTTTTAGGTGTATGCCCAGGAGTGGTATCAGCACAGGGAAAAATTTCCTGAACAGAATACCAATAGCTTATTCTCTAAGATCAAGAATTGACAAGTGGGACCTCACAAAATTACAAAGCTTCTGTAAGGCAAATGACACTGTCAATAGGACAAAATGGCAACCAACAAATTGGGAAAAGATCTTTAACAATCCTACATCTGATAGAGAGTTAATATCCAATAAATACAAAGAAATCAAAAATATAGACTCCAGAGAACCAAATAATTATTAAAACTGAGGTACCGAGCTAAACAAAGAATTCTCAACTTAGGAATCTCGAGTGGCTGAGATGCACCTAAAGAAATGTTCAACATTCTTAGTCATCAGGGAAATGCAAATCAAAAAGACCCTGAGATTCGACCTCACAGCAGTCAGAATAGTTCAGATCAAAAATACAGGTGACAACAGATGCTGGTGAGAATGTGGAGAAAGAGGAATTGCAAGCTGGTACAACCATTCTTGAATCAGTTGTGGTTCCTTAGTAAATTGGACATAGTACGACCTGAGAACCCAGCTATACCACTTCTGGGCATATCTGTTATGATCTTATCATTGACTGTTTTAAAAATACATCAGGGATTGCTAGACTAGAGATGTGGAGTATGTATTAGGGGTGCCAAATTTATTAAACCTTGCAGCAAGTTTAAAGTTTCTTTGCTGCTATTACTTTAAAAATCCATTGCAATGCCCAAATGCTGAATCTTAATAATGGAGTTGGATCTTAAGGAGGATAGGAGTGGAAGTAAGGGGGAGAATGGGGAATTCTGTAAAAATCAAATACTACTAGTGTTTTAATAATTCATTTTCATTTTATTAAATTATGCTTGACTTTGGCATGCCTTTTAAACCTACTCTAAATTAATATTACCAACATAACCTAATTGATTGAAATCCAATAATATGAGGGATTCGAAATTTGTTAATTGTCATCCAATGATCTCTCTAATTTGGTAATTGGAGAAATAGGTCCTACATTGTACAATCTATATA
>NW_022196905.1:453999-463586 GCF_008632895.1 Mastomys coucha
AAAGTTAAAAAAAAAAAACCTACTCTAATTTTTTTCAAATGCTAGGCTAGGGGCCCTGTGCTAATTTGTATGCTAAACACCAGCTGAAGGCGTTTTATGATCATTCAAATTCCTTAATTAGTAGACTTTCAGCTCAGAGGAGAATGGCTTCACTTTCTTCACCGTTAACCACTGAGCTTCCTGCTCTATACCCATTGTCTCATACTTTGGGTTGTTTCTGTAGAAGCAGAATATTAAGGAACTGTGTCCGTATACACCAAATACCTACTGGATGCCCTGTATTCTTAGCAAGCACCCAGAGTACTGTAGATACATAACTGGCAGAAAATGAATAATGAGGAGGCATACAGGTGAGAACCAACTTCTTGCCATGCCAAGATATTCTTGGAAGTGATAATCATCTTTCACAGCTCTCATACCGGAGATTCTACTTTCTATGGCATCTATAGTTATAGGATCCTTAATGGTATATTTAGAAATATTGCAGAAAAATAAGATAGTTTAATGGAGGTTAAAAGGAAGTAGGGTGGGTCAAATTTTAAGCAAAAAATATTGAAAGATGAGAGGAGACTCCTGAGGGTTGGGCCAAATTACTTAGTCTCCATATTGTACCAGAGGACTCCACATAATTGAGTTTTTGGGTATTAGAAGTAGCCTATTATAGCTGTTTCAGTGGCCAGAAGTGCATATATGTATGTGCAAACTCCTTTGTTTTGGCTTCACTGCCTCTCAGTTTATTTAGGATCAAACCAGGTGATCTATCCTAATTTTCCTCTGGGAAATTGATCCTGGCAGCTAGAACTCATTTTTCCTTCAAGGCCTAGAGGACTATTACACCTGATTGTTGATGACCTGATTTCAAGTTTGCCTAGTTATACTAGTGTTGATGAATGTCAATTACAAGCCTGTCTCACTTGTTCCCTGTTCTTATAAATTCTTTCATCTTACTACATGTCTTTTTCCACCATAATATCAGAGTTGCAAAATCATTATTGTGTGCACAGACTTAAACCTAATATTGCCTGCATGAGTACTCCTTACAAATGGAGTTTAGGGCTCTTTGTAGGGAAAAATATTTGTTTTTTTACTAATTTACTAGCAAGCTCAGACTGCTTGATAATTTAACTCTGATTAACTAATGCTTTGTTTCAGCAATTTAGTAATGGTATGAACATTTTAGACTTAATTCAACTTTCTAGTGAAACCCTTCATGTCTTTGATTAGCAGGGCTACTTGAAACAGAAACAGACTAGCAAGTAAGCATTAGACCTACCTCACCAAGCCCCACAGATTCTGTGTTCTGAGGCTCTCTGTCTGTCTGGTTTGCTATTTGATCAAGGTCACACAGATCAGCAGGTAACAGAGTACATAGTCAAGAAATAGGATTTTTTAATGAGTTAATAAATGAATGGTTTATCCATCAGATGTCCCTACCATGAAAGCAGTACTTTTTTTTATTTACTTTATTCCTTCACATTCTGGCAAAGATATGATATGACTAGGCATACTGAGTGTGATCTGACTACTCGTATAATAGTTATTGCTATCAGCTCAGCTCAACCTAGAATGAGCTAAGGAATGAGCCCATGGACAAGTCTGTCAGCATTACATGATGATGTTGAGGTGGGAAGACCCACCCACATTTTGCTATTATATAGTTTTGCTACTATATATTTTACAGAGGCATGTATTTTACAGAGGCATTTTGCTACTTATAGTTCGCAATTCTAAAGAAAATACTAGAAATTTGGTGCTTTCCCTTTTTTTCTTCTCCTGTAACCTCTTTTTTAATTATTTATTTTTATTTCTTCTTTGTCATTATTTGTTTTAATCTAATATTGTATTAAACTGTCTAGTATCATAGTAGTCCACTTCTGTAGAAAGGTCTCTAGACAGAGTTTTAGAAGAAGAAGGTTAATTTAAAAGTTGAATCTGTACAGAATAAATTCAGGATGTTTTTACACACTCATCTCTCTATTGTCTATGGAATTGCAGGAGCATTTATGATGGTCACTAAAAAAACAATTAGGCCCAGTTAAATGGATGCTTATAGTTTAGTAGAAACTCAAGAAGAAGGAAGACCAAAATGTGGACATTTCATTCCTTCTTAAAAGGGGAACAAAATACCCACGGAAGGAGTTGCAAAGACTAACTATGGAGCAGAAACTGAAGGAAGGACAAGCCAGCCTGATATAGCTGTCTCCTGAGAGGCTCTGACAGTACTAACACAGATGTAGAGGCTCACAGCCATCCATCGAACTGAGTACAGGGTCCCCAGTGTAGGAGTTATAGAAAGGACCAAAGGAGCTGAAGGGTTTGCAGCCCCATAGGACGAACAACAATATGAACTAACTAGTACCCTCAGAGCTCCCAGGGACTCAACCACCAACCAAGGACTATACATGGTGGGACTGATTGTTCTGGCAGCATGTGTATAGTAGAGGATTGCAAAGTTGATCATCAATGGGAGAAGAGGTCCTTGGCCCTGTGAAGGTTCTGTGCCCCAGTGTAGGGGAATGCCAGGGCCAATAAGTGGGAGAGGGTGGGGTAGCAGGCATGGTGAGGGGGGAGATAACAGGGGTTTGTTCTTGTTGTTTTTGTTTGTTTGTTTGTTTGTTTTTTGGAGGGGAACTGGGAAAGGAGTACATATGGCATGTAAATAAAGAAAATATCTAATAAAAATTTTTCAAAAAAAAATTAGGTCCATGTTGAATGGATGTTTATAGTTTACTAGGAATAGACCTAGAAAAGAACCCATTTTGGTCACAGTTAGTCAGGGCCGCCTTGCTGCTAGCCATTTTAGGCCACTAGAATTCTCTCACCCTAGTATCTCAGTGAGGTCTATGACAAATTATAAGTCAGTGGCTGGATGAGAATGGTGAAAGGGAGTTCTTGATAGAATCCACTATCTCAAACTTTCTGTTTGCTTGTATCATGTTCTTTGCTTGACTTCAATACTCTCACTCCTAAAACAAGTATCCCCAAACATCTATTGTAAGAGAATGAAAGGGCATGCTTGCTGTTGCTCTTAGTTTACTTGACCATGACTTAAGGCTCAAAGCCAAGTATACAATATTAAGTGGTCCAATATTAGCTGCAATAAAGGAAGCTATTCAGATTAAGGCCCCCTGCTCATTGACATCCCCTAAGGGTTACACAATGTTTGTAAAAAAACAAATTAATTGTTTCATGCTACACCAGAAAGATCTAATTTAATTATTGTAAGTTTGAGCTTGAGCTTTGATATTGTTTCCAAAATGTTCCAGGTGCTTCTTATGGGAAGCCTTAAAGGCAGACTTAAAATTGTTCGTGCAGCAACAGGAAGACACATTTGATCAAAGAAAGGTCTTTTACCAACTGTCTGATCTGTGGTAACCACCCCTCCCTATAATATACTAATGCCAACTATGCCATTATTTAGAACACATTTGATGGAGATGTAGATATAGTTGAAAGCTTCAGAATTCTATGTAAATATAGACTTGTTTACACCTGAATCTTAGGTGATAACATAGATAATGTTAAATGGTTTGAATTAGAAAAATATTGTCACCACCCACCACCACCATCATTTTTGTTAACCCCAAAAGGTCTTAGGAATTCTTACCTGTATTCTCTGACTACAGTGAAGTGTTAAACTTCTGAAGTTGTTTTTCTTTAATGATCTAAAAATTACCTCCCATTAAGCCTCAGATAATAAAATTCAATTTTATTTTAATTTTATGTTTACTTAGTTAATTCTTGCGCATTTCTGTTTATCCTTCTCCCCATAAGACTCATTCAGATTGTAATTCTAACATGTTGTGGCTCTTCCGAGAGGGACTGCTAGTTTCTGACACTTGATTATAACTCAGAATCTGAAGGATGTGCTCTTCTTCATTGATTAGTGACAGGGGCCTGGGGAGAAAGAAGAGTTACTTGAAAGTAGGGAACAAGGGAGGGCAGCAGGAAATACTGGAAGGAAATATCAAAGCAACTCCCCTGAGCAGATTGCTGGGTAGGAGATGGTAAGGCTGACGAACAGGGAGGAAGTAAGAACCAGCCCAGGGAATGGAGAAAACCTTTGCATGCTTCCAAGAAGAGGAGCTAGGCTGTGAGAACTTGTTATATAGATCGGTAACATCACCCCACAAATTATCTGTACTCCACAGTAAAATTTCTGCCAGTCCACCCTGTGGTTTTGCCTCTGAGTAAGGACCCAATGATACAGGAGTAAAACTGGAGTCTAGGCACATTCCATGCTTGCTAGAAAGAACATTTAGGATTCTTACACAGGTTTCTACCACAAAAACATAATGGATGGTTGCCAGTACTTATACCAAGAGTTCCCTACTCTTCTTTCTATACTTTGCTCTTTTCCAGTGAAGCACTGGGTGAGAGGGTTTTGTACCACCTAAATTCAGGTTCAAATCAAAACTGAAAAACCACATATTGTCCTTCTGTGACCTCACATTAAAGACATCTGTCATTCCTATAATAATCTGTGTTTCTAGCCTTTGACATTGCATGCTCCTTTGCGCATGACTGTAAAGCCAATTTTAGAGCCAATAAGATATATTTATATATAAATAACTCTAGACTATGAGCACATGGTCTTAAAACTATGTATGCAATAAATAGTCTTCCTGAATGAATCATCTAAGGAAACAGAGTAAAATTTCTATTCCAGGACTTTGCTGATCCGACTTTGCTTTGAGCCATGCATTTAAACATTGCTGACAAGTAGAAACTTGGTGAATATGCTACATCTCCTGCATTGCCTCATCTCACCCTCTTTGCCTCAGAAAAAAAAAAGGCATCTGTACTACACACATTATCTGTTTTTTCATTATCTTGTAGCCAGATGCCTGTATTTGGTGTCAGAGAAAGCATGTTGGAAACCTCTAAGGAGATGTCAGTGCCAGAAAAGGATGAAGTGAGGATATGATTTCCTATCAAAGTTTAAATCCTCTGTGAAAAGATGATGAAGAGCAGACCTTTCCTCTTCCTTGGGATTGTTCTGGTGCCAGGTACATGCTCTGAAGAGCCAAGCATTTAGCACATACTTTGCCAAGGAACTTAGAAGAGAAATGGTACTTTGAAGGATGGTTTAAAGCTGGCACTTCTGAAGGAGAGTTATCAAGGCAATCATGATATAAAGATACTGTGCATGAATAAATTAAGAAAGTGATGAAGACAAGCCAAAGTCTGAGTTTATGATCCCATATGCTCAGACAAACATAGGATTCCAAACTTCCAATTATCTTTGAAAATGGAAACAGTATAGATGATTAAATTTTGTTATGAGATCAGATATAGCAAAGGCTAAAAATGGGTGTCATTCTGCTTTAGGTTGTAATAAAAGGTTTCTGATCCTGGTGAACACAGTGATGAAAAACTGCCATGTGGAATCACACTAATGACAATCTGCCATGTGAGCAATACTGATGACAGTCTGCCATGGGTGATCACACTAATGAAAAATTGCCATGTGTGCAACACTGTGGATAACCTGCCATGTGTAAATACCCTTAGGACAACCTGCCATGTGTGCCACTCTGATGACAACCTGCCATGTGTGAGATCACTGTCGACAACCTGCCATGTGTGCCAGATTAATGACAACATGCCATGGGTGAGATCACTGTTGACAACCTGCCATGTGTGCCACTCTGATGACAACCTGACATGTGTGCCACTCTGATGACAACCTTCCATGTGTGAACACACTGATAACAACCTGCCTTAGGTGATCACACTGATGACAAACTGCCATGTGTCCCACACTGATGACAACCTGCCATGTATAAGCACACTCATGACAACTTCCATGTGTGTCCATGCTGATGACATCTTGCCATGTGTGAACACACTGATGACTACCTGCCATGTGTGAACACACTGATGACTACCTGCCATGTGTGAACACACTGATGACAAGCTGCCATGTGAACACATTGATGAAAGCATGCCATGTGTGAACAAACTGATGACAACCTGCCATGTGTGAAAAAACTGATGACAACCTGCCATGTGTGATCACACTTATGACAACCTGCAATGTGAGCATAAATAAATTTGACAATAAATATAATTGACTTGGAATCAATCAAACAAACAAAGAAACAATAGATGACAGGGCTGGAGATCTGGCTTATGGCCTAGGGTGCCTGGACTCCATCATCATAGTATACTTAAACTGGGTATGCTCGCTCCTGTCTGTAACCTCATCATTTGGGAGCTGATAAAAGGAGGAACACACACACACACACACATCACAGACACATGGTTTGAAATATTCCCCTGACACAAACATAAGATATGTGCTCTACTCTACAGAATTCAGTTTTTCTAATGTTCCTTTCCCTATCACATACACACACATGATTTTTGTTTTAAGAAAGGGTGGGTGGCTCAGTTCCCCGACAACCCTAGACACAAAAAATAAGTAAGTAAGGACCCTGCGAGCACTAGGTAGGTCATGGGGATACACACACACACACACATACACACACACACACACACACACACACACACACACGCACGCACGCACATGAACACGCATACACGCACATTCACTCACAGAGAGAGAGAGACAGAGACAGAGAGACAGAGACAGACAGAGACAGAGGGAGGAGTAGACATGATGAAGAGGAAAAAGAGAAATTTATGGGTTATTCAGTCTAAACTTCATGGATGGGTGGAGAGAGAAAGATCCTAAAGTAAATGAAAATACATTACACAACCCCTGTTACACAGTAAAATGAGTCTTATGAAATATTTATAGCTCCAATTGACTAAGAAAGATTGAAAGAAAGAAGCAAAGGAAGGAAGAAAGGAAGGAAGGAAGGACAAGAGAGAAAGAAAGGAAGGAAGGAATGAGGAAAGAAAGAAAGAAAGAAAGAAAGAAAGAAAGAAAGAAAGAAAGAAAGAAAGAAAGAAAAAGAAAGAGAAAGAAAGAAAGAGAAAGAAAGAAGGAAAGAACACAAATATTTGTTTGCAGCTTACAGGTCAGGAATTAGAAAAAAATAAACAAACCAAACACAAACCAATTAGACAGCAAATAACAGAAATCACAGTTTGTGAGACCAGATAGTTTGTGTTCAGTCTCCATCTTAGAAAACCTGACCTATGGTTGAACTCGAGTTAAGTAACTAACTGTGACCTAGCACAAGTTTCCAGGTTACTCCCATACAAGCCAGAGTCTAACACCAGTTTCCAAGTTACTCTCCAACAAGCTTGCACCTCCATATTACAAGTCTGCCCCTTGTACTCCACTTTCTAACAACCACCAATCAGGAGGAAAACATCATTTAAGCTTATCGTTCAGCTCCACCAGCACCAGCCAATTTTGTTAAAGGCCATATAGCGACGTAATCAAATATATACCAGACTAGCATATCCCTTCCTTTTTTTCTTCCCTCTATAAATACTTTCCTGAAACTATGTTTGGGGCTCCACCTTCCCTTTGTGCTGTGTCAAGGTTGGCATGGAGCCTAAGCTTGACCTTTTAATAAACAGACCCTAATGTAATTGCACTGGAATTGGCTCCTTGGTGGTCTTTTGGGGTTCAACAAGGCTTCCTGGCACAACATAATTTTGTGAATTGTCTGCAAACTCCAAGACATTCAGGACTACAGACCCAGTATGTCTCAATATGGATTGGTAAGAAATTCCTATCCTGTCTGTTTATGGCCCTGTGCAGTGCTGGAATAATTCTCTGTTTTTTCTTTGTTGTTGTTGATTTGGTTTGGTTTTTTTTTTTTTAGGTATTTTCTTTATTTACATTTCAACTGTTATGCCCTTTCCTGATTTCCTCTCCCAAAACCCCCTATCCCATCCCCCTCCCCTTGCTCACCAACCTACTCACTCCAGCTTCCCTGCCCTGGCATTCCCCTACACTGAGACATAGAGCCTTCTCAGAACCAAGGGCCTCTCCTCCCAGTGATGCCCAACAAGGACATCTTCTGATACATGTGCAGCTGGAGCCATGGGTCCCTCCATGTGAACTCTTTCGTTGGTGGTTTAGTCCCTGGGAGTTCTGGGGGTACTGGTTGGTTCATATTGTAGTTCCTCATATGGGGCTGCAAATTCCTTCAGCTCCTTCAGTCCTTTCTCTAGCTCCTCCATTGGGGACCTTGTGCTCAGCCCAATGGTTGGCTGAGAGCATCCACTTCTGTAATTGTTAGGCACTGGCACAGCCTCTCAAGAGAAAGCTGTATCAGCAAGCACTTCCTGGCATCCAGAATAGTCTCTGGGTTTGGTAACTGTATATTGGGATGGATCCACAGGTGAATCAGTTTCTGGATGGTCTTTCCTTGAGTCTCACAGTCTCTGCTTCACACTTTGTATCTCCTCCCATAGGTATTTTACTCCCCCTTCTAAGAAGGACCAAAGACTCCATACTTTGGTCTTCTTGAGCTTCATTGGTTCTGTGAATTGTATCTTGGGTATTCTGAGCTTCTGGACTAATAACCATTTATCAGTGACCATTTGCTTAAGAATTTCATAAATTCATTATTTATAATAGCTGAGTAGTACTGTATTGTGTAAAGGTACAACATTTTCTGTATCCATTCCTCTGTTGTAGGACATCTGGATTCTTTCCAACTCCTGGATATTATAAATAAGAATGCTATGAACAGAGAGGAGCATGTGTCCTTATTACATGTTGGAGCATGTTCTGGGTATATGCCCAAGAGTGGTATGGGGGGCCTCAGGTGATACTATGTCCAATTTTCAGAGTGACTGAAAAATTGATTTCCAGAGGGGTTGTACCAGTCTTCATTCCCACCAGCAGTAGAGGGGTGTTTCTCTTTCTCTACATCCTCATCAGCATCTGCTGTCATCTGAGTTTTGATCTTAGCCATTCTGACTGGTGTGAGACGGAGTCTCAGGGTCATTTTGATTTGCATTTTCCTGATGACTAAAGATATTGAACATTTCTTTTTTATCTATTTTTTATTATATGTTTTCTTTATTTACAATATCTCCTTTCCCAGGTTCCACTCCAAAAGAAAAAAAATAAAATAAAATAAACAAAAACAAAAACAATCCCCTGTTCCCTCCACTGTCTCCCTGCTCACCATCCCACCCCGTCCTGCTTACTGGCCCTGGCATTCCCCTACACTGGGGAAGAGAACCTTCACAGAGCCAAGGGCCTCTAATCCCATTGGTGACCAATTTGGGCATCCTCTGCTATACATATTCTGCTGGACCCATGAGACCCCCCATGTGTACTCTTTGGTTGGAGTTTTAGTCCCTGGGAACTCTGAGGGTACTAGTTAGTTTATATTGTTGTTCATCCTGAGGGGCCGCAAACCCTTCAGCTCATAGGGTCCTTTCTCAACTTCTTCATTGGGGACCCTATACTCAGTCCAATGGATGGCTGTGAGCCTCTACTTCTATATTAGTCAGGTACTGTCAGAGCCTCTCAGGAGACAGCTGTATCATACTCCTGTCATCCAGCACTTGCTGGCATCATCAATAGTTTTTATATTTGATGACTGAAAATGGGAAGTATTCCCAGGTAGAACAGTGTCTGAATTGTCCTTCCTTTAGTCTCTGCTCCATAGTTAGTCTCTACAACTCCTTCCATGGGTATTTTA
>NW_022196905.1:464343-478618 GCF_008632895.1 Mastomys coucha
AAGCTTTGCAATTTTATGAAGTCCCATTTGTTGATTCTTGATCTTAGAGCATAAGCTATTGGTGTTCTATTCAGAAAATTTTCCCCTGTGCTCATCTTCTCAAGGCTCTTCCCCATTTTCTTTTCTATTAGTTTCAGTGTATCTGGTCTTATGTGGAGGTCCTTGATCCGCTTGGACTTGAGCTTTGTACAAGGAGATAGGAATGGATAGATTTGCCTTCTTCTACATGTTAACCTCCAGTTGAGCCAGCACCATCTGTTGAAAATGCTGTCTTTTTTCCACTGGATTGTTTTAGCTCCTTTGTCAAAGATCAAGTGGCCGTAGGTTTGTTGGTTCATTTCTGGGTCTTCAATTCGGTTCCATTGATCTACCTGCCTGTCACTGTACCAATACCATGCAGTTTTTATCACAATTACTTTGTAGTGCAGCTTAAGGTCTGGGATGGTGATTCCTTTAGGTGCTTCTCAGCCATTCGGTATTCCTCAGTTGAGAATTCTTTGTATAGCTCTGTACCCCATTTTTAGCAGGGTTACTTTATTCTGTGGAGTCTAACTTATGGTTTCTTTGTATATATTAGATATTAGCCCTCTATTGGATGTAGGGTTGGTAAATATCTTTTTCCAATTTGTTGGTTGCCATTTTGTTCTATTGACAGTGTCCTTTGCCTTACAGAAGCTTTGTAATTTTGTGAGGTCTCATTTGGCAATTCTTGATCTTAGAGCATAAGTTATTGGTATTCTATTCAGGAAATTTTCCCCTGTGCCTATCTGCTCAGGGCTTTTCTCCAGTTCGTTTTCTATTAGTTTCAGTGTATCTGGTTTTATGTGGAGGTCCTCGATCCTCTTGGACTTGGCCTTTGTACAAGGAGATAGGAATGAATCGATTTGCATTCTTCTACATGCTAACTGCCAGTTGAGCCAGCAGCATTTGTTGAAAATGCTGTCTTTTTTCCACTGGATAGTTTTAGTTCCTTTGTCAAAGATCAAGTGACTATATGTGTGTTGGTTCATTTATGGGTCTTCAATTCTATTCCATTGATCTACCTGCCTGTCACTGTAACAATATCATACAGTTTTTATCATGATTGCTCTGTAGTACAGCTTGAGGTCAGGGATGGTGAGTCCCTCAGAAATTTATTTATTGTTGAGAATAGTTTTTGCTATTCTAGGTTTTTTGTTATTCCAAATAACAAATTTGAATAATAAAATTTGAATTTGAGAATTATTCTTTCTAAGACTATAAAGAATTGAGTTGGAATTTTGATGGGGACTGAATTGAATCTGTAGATTGCTTTTGGTAAGATGGCCCTTTTTTATGCTAATCCTGCCAACCCATGAGCATAGGAGATCTTTCCATCTTCTGAGGTCTTCTTTGATTACATTCTTCAGAGTCTTGAAGTTCTTGTCATACAGATCTTTCACTTGTTTGGTTAGAGTCACACTAATATACTTTATAGTGTTTGTGACTATTGTGAAGGGTGTTGTTTCCCTAATTTCTTTCTCAGCCTGTTTATCTTTTGAGTTTAGGAAGGCTATTGATTTCTTTGAGTTAATTTTGTTTCCGGCCACTTTGCTGAA
The DNA here is from genome assembly GCF_008632895.1 of Mastomys coucha. Taxonomy (NCBI): domain Eukaryota; kingdom Metazoa; phylum Chordata; class Mammalia; order Rodentia; family Muridae; genus Mastomys; species Mastomys coucha. The sequence continues at coordinate 465,921 of NW_022196905.1, forward strand.
GTTGTTTATCAGGTTTAGGAGTTCTTTGGTGGAGTTTTTGGGGTCACTTAAGTATAATACCATATCATATGCAAATAGTGATATATTGATTTCTTCCTTTCCATTTTGTATCCTTTTTACCTCCTTTTGTTGTCTAATTTCTCTAGCTAGAACTTCAAGTACTATATTGAATAGATAGGGAGAGAGAGGGCAGCCTTGTCTAGTCCCTGATTTTAGTAGGACTGCTTCAAGTTTCTCCCCATTTAGTTTAATGTTGGCTACTGGTTTGCTGTACATTGCTTTTACTATGTTTAGGTATGGGCCTTGAATTCCTGATCTTTACAAGACTTTTAACATGAATGGGTGTTGTGTTTTGTTTAAGGCTTTTTCCACATCTAATGAGATAATCATGTGTTGTTTTTTTTTTCTTTGAGTTTGTTTATGTACTGGATTATATTGATGGCTCACTGCAGTGGAAGAACTGGGTTCTGATGACAGCAAGTAACCTTGGTTTCTGTTGCTTATGTTCTTGTGCTTGCCTTTCGGCATCTGGTTATCTCTGGCATTAGCTGGTCTTGCTGTTTTTGACTGTGGCTTGTCTGTTCTGCAAGCCTGTTTGTCAGTACTCCTGAAAGACCAGTTCTCTCTGGGAGGAATTTAGGTATGGAAAGCTATGGTACAGGGTCAGCTCTGAGGTACAGAGAGAAACCAGAAGGATCCTGTCCCCAGCTGATCCTTGGTTCCTGTGTCCTGATGGCTCTGGGAGGCTCCCCCTGGGGCCAGGAATTTGAAGAGAATTAGTGGTCTCACCTGTGTTCACAGGTGTGTAGGCTCTCCTGGGAGGGCAGCTCTCTCCTGGCAGTATTTGTGTTTGTAGCTCTGTGGCGCAGGATCAGCTCTAGATGCAGATGGAAACTGGAAGACTCCTGTCCTAGGCAGCTCCTGGGCACCTGTGTCCTGAAGGTTCCAGGCTGGTTCCTCTGAGCAGCAGTGGTGGTCCCACCTGTGCTCAGAAGCTTCTCTGCACTCCTGGAAGGCTAGCTCTCCCTACTTGGGTATGGAGCCCTGTAGCAGAGGATCAATAATTCTGGATTTATACTTCTGTAATTCTGCTTTGAAAAAGGCCTAAAAAATACTTTGTGGTCAGACGCAGCTAAGGTGGGTGCACTTTGGGTTCAAGATCACACAGGGACTGGAAGACATCCCAGGCCCTGATCTATGTCTCAGTTGTGGTGTGCCTAGGAACAGAGTGCCACAGGAGACCACTGTTCTGGTTACTTTCATTTCTCTCTTGATAAAGAGGAGAGGATGAATTTTTTCTTGTGTGTGAGCATCATCTTCTGGTTGTTTCTCATACATAATAAAGTAGAAAGGACAAGTTTTTCTTATGTGTTTTATGTACTATGTTTGTCAGGATTAATTGTTTGTGCTTGTGCTTCACGTTATAGGGAAGCATTGACTTTCAGGGAGGTTTAACATGGAACATGTACCTTCAACCCCACTAGAATTGGTTCTCAGTCATTTTAAGGATGTTAAAACTAGAGGACCAGCTTTCTACATCCCTCTTCACCTAGGAGGAGGTTCTGCAGATTCACAGCCCTCTCTGCCCCTTCCCCAAAAGCCGAAAGCTTGCCTTTGGGGAGTGCTCCAACCCAGAGACTCAGGTGAGATCTCCATTTTCTCTCTGGTGACCTTCTAAGGCGGGACCAGCCAGGAGGCACGGCCTCAGAAGCAGCAGGGCAGCTGGTACAGGATCCTTTCAACCTCCCTCTTAACCTAGGAAGAGGTGGGACCAGGCAGGAGGCACAGGCCTCAAATATGGCAGGGCAGCCTGCACAGGATCCTTTCTACCTCCCTCTTCACCTAGGAGGAGGTTCTGCAGATCCACAGCCCTCTCTGCCCCTTCCCTCCAAGTGGAGAGCCTGTCTCCAGGGTTTGTTCTGATGCCAGGACTGAGGAGGGACAACTGATCCACACCCTACTGCACACAGGTCTTACCTGAGGAGAGCTGATCTCCCAGAAGTGCTAACACAGGCTTACAGACCCACAGGAGGAACAAACTCCAGCCAGAGACAGCAAGAGCATCTAACACCAGAGATGAACAGATGGTGAAGGGCAAACACACGAATCTTACCAACAGAAACCAAGACTACTTGGCTTCATCAGAACTTAGTACTCCCACCACAGCAAGTCCTGAATATCCCAAAACACCAGAAAGGCAAGATTTGGATCTAAAATCATATCTCATGATGGTGATAGAGGAATTTAAGAAGAGCATGAATAACTCCGTTAAAGAAATACAGGAGAACACAGGTAAACAGATTCAAGCCCTTAAAGAGGAATCACAAAAATCCCTTAAAGAATTACAGGAGAACACAAGAAAACAAGTAGAAGCCCTTAAAGAGGGTACATAAAAATCCCTTAAAGAATTACAGGAAAGTACAACCAAACAGGTGAAGGAACTGAACAAAACCATCCAGGACCTAAAAGTGGAAGTAGAAACAGTTAAGAAATCCCAAAGAGAGAGAACTCTGGAGATAAAAACCCTAGGAAAGAAGTCAGGAACCATAGATGCAAGCATCACCAACAGAATACAAGAGAAATAAGAGAGAATCTCAGGTGCAGATACCATAGAAAACATTGACACAACAGTCAAAGAAAACTCAAAATGCAAAAAACTCCTAACCCAAAACATCCAGAAAATCCAGGATACAATGAGAAGATGAAACCTAAGGATAATACATATAGAAGAGAGTGAAGTCCTCCAAATTAAAGGACCAGTAAATATCTTCAACAAAATTAGAGAAGAAAACTTCCCTAACCTAAAAAAAGAGATGCCCATGAACATACAAGAAGTCTATAGAACTCCAAATAGACTGGGCTAGAGAAGAAATTCCTCCTGACACATAATAGTCAAAACACCAAATGCACAAAACAAAGAAAGAATAATAAAAGCAATGAGGGGGAAAAGGTTAAGTAACATATAAAGGAAGGCCTATCAGAATTACACCAGACTTCTCGCCAGAGACTATGAAAGCCAGAAGATCATGGGTTGATGTCGTACAGACCTTAAGAGAACATAAATGTCAGTCCAGGCTACTATACCCAGCAAAACATTCAGTTACCATAGATGGAGAAACCAAAGTATTCTATGGCAAAACCAAATTTACACAATATATTCCCATGAATCCAGCCCTTCAAAGTGTAATAAATGGAAAACTTCAATGCAAAAAGGGAAACTACGTCCTAGAAAAAGCAAAAAATAATTTTCCAACAAAATTAAAAGAAGATAGCCACATGAACAGATTTCCAACACTAACAACAAAAATCACAGGAAGCAACAATTACGTTTCCTTAATATCTATTAATATCAATGGACTCAATTCCCCAATAAAAAGGCATAGACTATCTGACTGATACATAAAAAGGACCCAACCTTTGTTTCATACTGCATACTACCTGAGTGACAAAGACAAACACTACCTCAGAATAAAAGGATGGAAAACAATTCTCCAAGCCAATGGTCCAAAGAAAAAAACTGAAGTAGCCATTATAATAAAAATGTAATGGGTATAGTAGCCTGGACTGGCATTTGTGTTCTCTTAAGGTCTGTACGACATCAACCCATGATCTTCTGGCTTTCATAGTCTCTGGCGAGAAGTCTGGTGTAATTCTGATAGACCTTCCTTTATATTCGAATAAAATTGACTTTCACCCTAACGTGATCAAAAAAGATAAAGATGGACACTTCATATTCATCAAAGGTATGATCTACCAAGAGGAACTTTCAATTCTGAACCTCTATGCTCACAATGCAAGGACATCTACATTCATACAAGAAACTTTACTAAAGCTCAAAGCACACATTGCACTGTAGAACATAATAGTGGGAAATTTCAGCACTCCACTCTCTGCAATGGACAGATCATGGAAACAGAAACTAAACAAAGACATGGTGACACTAACAGAAGTTATGAAACAGATGGATTTAACAGATATCTATAGAACTTTTTATCCTAAAACAAAAGGATATACCTTCTTCTCATCACCTCATGGTACGCTCTCCAAAATTGATCATAAAATTGGTCACAAATAAGGCCTCAACAGATACAAGAAGATTGAAATAATTCCTTGCATCCTATCAGATCACCATGGACTAAGGCTGCTCCTCAATAACAACATAAACAATAGAATGCCCACCCATACATGGAAGTTAACAACACTCTACTCAATGATAATCTGGTCAAGGAAGGAATAAAGAAAGAAATTAAAGACTTTCTAGAGTTTAATGAAAATCAACACAACGTACCCAAACTTATGGCACACAATGAAAGCAGTCCTAAGAGGAAAACTCATAGCTTTAAATGCATATAAAAAGAAACTGGAGAGCGAATACACCAGCAATTTGACAGCACATCTGAAAGCTCTAGAACAAAAAGAAGCAAATTCGCCCAAGAGGAGTCAAAGTCAGGAAATAATCAAACTCAAGGCTGAAATCAACCAAATAGAAACAAAAAAGAACTATACAAAGAATCAACCAAACCAGGAACTGGTTCTTAGAGAAAATCAACAAAATAGATAAACACTTAGCCTGACTAACTAGAGAGCACAGTGACATTATCCTAATTAACAAGATCAGAAATGAAAAGGGAGACATAACAATAGACACTGAGGAAATCAAAAAAATCATGAGATCCTACTACAAAAGCATATACTCAACAAAACTGGAAAACCTGGATGAAATGGACAGTTTTCTAGACAGATACCAGGTACCAAACAAAGTTACATCAAGATCAGATCAATGATCTAAACAGTCCCATACCTGCTAATGAAATAGAAACAGTCATTAATAGCCTCCCAACCAAAAAAAGCCCTGGACCAGATGGGTTTAGTGCAAAGTTTTATCAGACCTTCAAAGAAGACCTAATACCAATACTCCTCAAACTATTCCACAAAATAGAAACAAAGGGTACTCTACCCAATTTGTTCTACGAAGACACAATTACTCTTATACCTAAACCGCACAAAGACCTAACAAAGAAAGAAAACTTCAGACCAACTTCCCTTATGAATATCGATGCAAAAATACTCAATAAAATTCTTGCAAACAGAGTCAAAGAACACATAAACATGATCATCCACCATGATCAAGTAGGCTTCATCCCAGGGATGCAGGGATGGTTCAATATTCGGGAAATCCATCAACCTAATTTACTACATGAACCAACTCAAAGAAGAAAACCATATGATCATCTCATTAGATGCTGAGAAAGCATTTGAAAAAAAATCCAACATCCCTTCATGATAAAAGTCTTGGAAAGATCAGGAAGTCAAGACCCATACTTAAACATAGTAAAAGCAATATACAGCAAAACATTAGCCAACATCAAACTAAATGGAGAGAAATTTGAAGAAATCCCACTAAAATCAGGGACTAGACAAGGCTGTCCACTCTCTCTCTACCTATTCAATATTGTAATCGAAGTCCTAGCCAGAGCAATTAGACAACAAAAGGAGATGAAAGGGATACAAATTGGAAAGGAAGAAGTCAAAATTATCACTATTTGCTGATATGATAGTATACTTAAGTGACCCCAAAAATTCCACCAGAGAGCTTCAACACCTGATAAATAACTTCAGCAAAGTAGCAAATCAGTGACCTTCCTCTACACAAAGGATAAACAGGCAGAGAAAGAAATTAGGGAAACAACACCCTTCACAATAATTACAAATAATATAAAATACCTTGGTGTGACTCTAACTAAGCAAGTAACAGATCTGTTTGACAAGAACTTTAAGTCTCTGAAGAAGGAAATTGAAGAAGATCTCAGAAGATGGAAAGATCTCCCATGCTCATGAACTGGCAGGATTAATATAGTAAAAATGGCCATCTTGCCTAAAGCAATCTACAGATTCAATGTAATCCCCATCAAAATTCCAACTCAATTCTTCACAGACTTAGAAAGAGCAATTTGCAAATTCATCTGGAATAACAAAAAACCCAGGATAGCCAAAACTATTCTCAACAATAAAGGAACCTCTGGTGGAATCACCATCCCAGACCTTAAGCTGTACTGCAAAGGAATTGTGATAAAAACTGCATACTATTGGTACAGTGACAGGCAGGTAGATCAATGGAATAGAATTGAAGACCCAGAAATGAACCCACAAACTTATGGTCACTTGATCTTTGACAAAGGAGCTAAAACAATCCAGTGGAAAAAAGACAGCATTTTCAACAAATGGTGCAGCTCAACTGGAGGTTAGCATGTAGAAGAAGGCAAATTGATCCATTCTTATCTCGTTGCACAAAGCTCAAGTCCAAGTGGATCAAGGACCTCCACATAAAACCAGATACAATCAAACTAATAGAAAAGAAAATGAGGAAGAGCCTCGAGCACATAGACACAGGGGAAAATTTCCTAAACAGAACACCCATAGCTTATGCTCTAAGATCAAGAGTCAACAAATGGGACTTCATAAAATTGCAAAGCTTCTGTAAGGCAAAAGACACTGTCAATAGGGCAAAATGCAACCAACAAATTGGGAAAAGATCTTTACCAATCCTATATCTGATAGAGGACTAATATCCAATATATACAAAGAACACAACAAGTTAGACTCCAGAGAATCAAATAACCCTATAAAAAATGGGGAACAGAGCTAAACATAAAATTCTCAAATGACGAATACCGAATGGCTGAGAAGCACCTAAAGAAAAGTTCAACATCCTTAGTCACCAAAGAAATGCAAATGAAAACAACCCTGAGATTCCACCTCACACCAGTCTGAATGGCTAGGATAAAATCTCAGGTGACAGCAGATGCTGGAGAGGTTGTGGAGAAAGACGAACACTCCTTCATTGCTAGTGGAATTGTAAGCTGGTACAAAAACTTTGGAAATCAGTTTGGCAGTTCCTTTGGAAATTGGACAGAGTACTACCAGAGGTCCCAACTATACCACTCTTGGGCATATTCCCAGATGATGCTCCAACATGTAATAAGGACATATGCTCCACTATGTTCATAGCAGCCTTATTTATAATAGCCAGAAACTGGAAACAACCCAGATGTCCCTCAAAGGAGGAATGGATACAGAAAATGTGGTACATCTAAACAATGGAGTACTACTCATCTATTAAAAACAATGAATTCATGAAATTCTTAGGGAAATGGATGGATCTGGAGAATATTATCCTGAGTGAGGTAACCCAATCACAAAAGAACACACATGGTATGCATTCTCTGATAAGTGGATATTAGCCTCAAAGATTGGAATACACAAAGTACAATCCACAAACTACAAGAAACTCAAGAAGAAGGAAGACCGAAGAGTAGATACTTTGTTCCTTCTTAAAAGAGGGAACAAAATACCCATGGAAGGATTTTCAGGGACAAACTATGGAGCAGAGGCTGAAGGAAGGACAATCCAGAGACTGCTCTACCTGGGAATCCTTCCCATATTCAATCATCAAATCCAGACACTATTGTGGATATCAGCATGTGTTGGCTGACAGGTGCCTGATATAGCTGTCTCCAGAGAGGCTCTGACAGTACCCGACTAATACAGAAGTAGAGGCTCAGAGCTATCCATTGGACTGAGTACAGGGTCCCCAGTGTAGGAGCTAGAGATAGGACCCAAAGAGTTGAAGGGTTTGCAGCCCCTTAGCATGAACAACAATATGAGCTAACTACACCCTCAGAGCTCCCAGGGACTAAAACTCCAACCAAAGAGTACACATGGAGGACTCATGTCTCCAGCAGCATGTGTATAGCTGAGGATGCCCAAGTCGGTCATGAATGGGAGGAGGGGTCCTTGGCCCTGTGAAGATTCTCTGCCCCAGTGTAGGGGAATGCCAGGGCCAGGAAGTGGGAGAAGTTGGGGTGGTGAGGAGGGGGTGGGGAGAGGGAACAGGGGATTGTTTTAGTTTTTGGTTTTTATTTATTTTATTTTATTTCTTATTTTATTTTCTTTTTCTTTTTTCTTTTGGCAGGGAACCAGGGAAAGGAGATATTGTAAATAAAGAAAACATCTAATAAAAAAAGAAATAAAGAAAGAAAAGAAAAGACAAAAAAACAAAACAAAAACAAAAACAAAACAAAACAAAAAAACAAAACTAGAGGACCAAATCTCTCAGTCTTTATTAGGAAAGTTAAACTAAACACAATTTGCAGGTAAAAATGGTACACTTTCAACAGTGGCTGTCCCTTAGAAAAATCCTGAGATTTGCCCAAGGGACCCAGAAAGTTATTTTCAAACTTAAATTTGGCCACATGGACCAAGTAACTTATGCTGGGTCTGGTGAGACCTCCTAGAGGACCTACCCTCTTGTCTTAAACTTTTTCTCCCCAGATAACAGACAGAAGTTTTGGTCTTGGCTTGTAAAAACCCTAAGCATATGAAAGCAATACCCCTGACACCCTCCCCCTCACCTGCAGGATGGCAATGGGTAAGAGAGGGGGAGTGAAAGGGGTCACCAGATTCCTGTGCACTTTTGGACTCCCCATGTGTCCACTGCTGGAGCATCCACTAACCCTTGCAGTAGGTGGGGATGGTGGCAGCGAGAGGCTGGGAGAGGGAATTACTTGTGTTTGGATTTTTCTGGAGTAATGGGTAGCAGCATAGCCGGACATGAGCCATAGGGTTGAATCCTCTGGATGGACTAGGCCAAACACACCCATTTAAATTGTTAGATCCAGGATGGATGTCCCACTCATGAAGACACAGAGATGGAGATCGATGCAATTAGCAAGAGGGTTTTTTTCTTTTTTCTTTTTTCTTTTTCTTTTTTTTTTTAAATTAATCCAGTATACTGGGATCTTCTTGCATTCAGGCAAAGGCGACCCCGAGAGAGGAAAGCTCATACCCTTTATACCTTTTCAGAACAGAGTTTCACAACTTACAAAGTGGGTTGGTTATCTTTCCCATTGTTCTTTGTTTCCATTGACCATTGTCCTCCAGGAGAGGAGGAGATAGATACCTGTTGCACGTAAGAGGGGTAGGGGGAGACCCACCTCCTCCTGGGGACGTTTCCTGGAACCAGGCATTACTCCCTGCAATTAGGGCATCTCCTGGGGACAGATGTTTGATATGTAAACTTTTCTGAAGCTCTCTGCCTTTAGGCTTAATGGACATTCCTGCCTCCTCAGTATTTTTATGCTCAATTCTTACAAAATCTTAACACTTTCACACCATCTTGAACTCTCTTTTCAAAGTTCTTTTCAACTTTCCCATACAGTACCAGTTGACTATTGTTCTCTTGTGGGTATTTAGCATTAAATGGCACTTACTACCTGTTTAGCACTGCATTTCTAAGCAACCCAACTCAGGGAAAACCTGGACCCAGTGTAACAGGTGGCCACTACTGGCCTCACACCCCCCACAGGCTCTCCTTAATTAGAAGGACCTCCCCGCCAATGATTGACACTGGGGAAGGGTCTTTTGAACATCCTGGCACTACATATTGGAGATGTGTTCTGGCTTATTCCCTGTTCACTGACAGTTATTGATGAATTCTGGTTAGTTTCTTTTCCTCCACTAATTGATATTACTAAAATTTAACGTGTTGTCACATCTGATCCTAGGTCACAATTCCAAAAGGGCCTGCCACTCGGTATTTGAGGGAGCATGGTGAGGACCGACATTGGTCCACAAAAGGTCATGGGTAATAATTGCAGTCCATGAAACCTATAATGAGTGGGGTTCAAAGGGTTACTGGTGCTGGCCAGCACATGGTTGGCACACACTGAGCCAATGTGCACCAGTGCAGCCCTAGATATCTAAAAGCATCACAGACCTATTATTGCTCAATCTTTTTTAAAAAGATTTATTTATTATTATACATACGTACAGTATAGCTGTCTTTAGACACACCAGAAGAGGGAGTCAGATCTCATGACGGGTGGTTGTGAGCTACCATGTGGTCACTGGGATTTGAACTCGCGACCTTCGGAAGAGTAGTTGTGCTCTTACCCCTGCTGAGCCATCTCGCCAGCCCCTTATTGCTCAATCTTGAGTGGCTGAATGCTAGTTGTCCCTCTAAGAAGTTAGGAAATGCATACCACTCAGGTGTCACAAAACTAGTTAGCTGTAAGACTTTCCTTCATTATCAGAATTAAGCAGACAAACCACTCTACCAACTAAGAATGGCCATGCATGACCACCCATGGAATCAAGAAAGAGCTATCAATCTGCCAATCCCATTCATATCCAGGCCAGGAGAGGTTTCCAGTCTTTAGTCAAAATAAGCCAAGAGCTACACTCGTGGTGGTACCCTTTCATCAATTCCTTTAAGTTTCAGCTTTGCAACCATATTTCCCTTGGATCCCAAAGACTTTGATTTCTGGGCAGTTGCCCAGCATGTCATGGGAATAATGCCACCACCACATCACCAGTCAGCATCCTTTATGGTGGGAACTACAAAGGTCTCTGATCAGCTTGGAACCTCCAACTTTCATTCTTGATTAGTGGAATTCTTTATTAGTGATTCATGGAAAATGCTTTCAGTCTGTTCTGACTTGTGCCAGTCCAAAAATTTCACCTCTAGCAGCACAATGCAAATGCCCTGCCATTCCTCTTTACCATGGCATCAGTTCCTAAAACCAACAAACTAAAGCTGCATTCCTATTCTGGTATTCCCAGCTGCAGTATACAAGTCGCTCAAGCCTACATTGAAAGTTCTAATTTTTTCAAAGTAAACATTTCCTGGCTCCTGTGACACTTAGCTAAGGGCATTGAGAGGACAGGGATGGAGACAGGGGGTGTGACTTGCCTCTTGGCAGACCACCTGCATGCACCTAAGATCCAAATCTGAGCCTTTTTACTGCAACAATTTAGATATATTCTATTGGAGTGGAATAATAACAGGTGTTGGCACCAGAGTTACACACCAATGGCTCTTCATTAAAAGATTTAAAGTACACTCATTGCAATTACAGAAGCTTGAAAGTATCCTTTCAAGTATTGTTATTATTGGGCACTACCTCTCCAGGTCAGGAGTGGATAATTCTTGTGCCTTGCATATGGTAGCACTTTTTCAGGACCCTTGTCCATAATCTAACCCTGATTTCCTATCACCCATGGTCACATTGGTAGGCCAGGCATCTACCATTAAAAGTTGAAAGGGCACACATTCCAATGGGTCATTGCTACCATGGAGGGGTGGCATGTGTTTGGACCAAGATTATCTAGTCACAAAATCTGCTGGTGCCCTCCCCTGACCAGAGAAGGGAGGGAACTGGCCAGGTTGCTTTTGAGCTGATAAATGCAAGCATCCTCCCTAAGAGGGGGTTCAGCACCCACTGGTATGTATTCGCTCTAGAATCACTACAGTTATCCAAGTAGGAGAGAAGTGAGCTACCAAAGGAACCATAACTGATTTAATGAGCCATTCACAGTTTCACTGTACCAGACATCCATTCTTAGACATTGATGTCTTAATCTTTGAGACATGCACATGCTACTGCCAGAATCAAGCAGGCAGGTGCATAAATAAATCTAGGACCGCAAAAGAGTGGAGCATAGGGCAGATGGACAAAGGGTTAAATGGGAATGAAAGTGGCCAAACCTGAAAGAGTGGCACCCTTCAACATGTGCACACAAGCCTGCTCGTGTCCACCCACCTCCAACACTGCCACTTCTTCCCTGTGGCATTGGGACATCTGTAGCATCAGTGTGCAGAGTGAGGGTTGGGAAGAGAAGGGAGTGATGATGGTCAAATCGTGTGTATGAGAATTTCCTACCTCCACCTCTCAGAAGTTGTGGAATGCACAGGAGATTGCGGGGTGGGGTAGAACCTGAAAGGCCACTCACTCAGGACCAAACAAAAACTGTCTTGCTCTTGCAAGATGGACACACTCTCAACACAATGACATACTGGGCCTACTGGCCATACCAGGCAGCTGCAGTGTTGAGTGCAGCAGAGCTCATTGGCTGGTGGGGCCATAGTGGGCCTGTGAGACAAAGAAGCCTGGCACAATCACTGACACTCTGGCTGTATGAGAAGACCAGGAGCAGGTGGAAGAGACCATAAAAATGGGGGCCTGTGCAAGTCACGATGACAGCCAGCCCTGGCTAGGAAGGTGATTCCATAAACTCAGCCTGATTTGCATGAGAAATGGAGGAAGAAGGGAGATGATGAGCACCTTTACCAGTGTAGAAGATAAGGAGGTGTGTCAGGAAAGGAAGCCAGGACCTCAGTGAGAGGGAGAAGACAATAAATGGAGCCCACCACGGCCACACTAGGACACATGTGAGGGTTTATCCCTCCACTCAGGCAACTACCTTGGCTCTATGGCAGTCTCCATGAGTATCTTCCTAGAGAAAAATAGAGCTTGTTGAGCCCCCAAACACACTTCAGCTGACAGACCTACCACCGGCAAAGGACAACAGCTAGCTTCTTCTTTCTCTTGTTGGTCACACCTCCCCTCTCCTATATCTCCAAGACCATGCAAACCCCGCTGGAGCTTCAGGGCTGGAATGTCTCTCCCTCCTGCTGGATGGCTGGCTCCCAGACCACAGTGACTACTCAGGCCAGTATTTGCCCAGCTACCCCAAAAACGGGAGCGGGAGTCCAGCAACACTGCTGTGGGTTGAGCAGATGGGGAGATCTGACAGTCGGTGAGAAAGGAGAACAACAGAGTAGAAAGAGGGTTGATGCACCAAATGGCTGAGAAGCACCTAAAGAAATGTTCAACATCCTTAGTCATCAGGGAAATGCA
>NW_022196905.1:479207-488886 GCF_008632895.1 Mastomys coucha
GAAGTTTGGAATACAGGAAGAACAACCCACAAACCACAAGGAACTCAAGAAGAAGGAAGACCAAAGGGGGACATTTCATTCCTTCTTAAAAGGGGGAAACAAGTACCCATGAAAGGAGTTGCAGAGATTAACTATGGGGCAGAGACTGAAGGAAAGACAAGTCAGCCTAAATATAGTTATCTCCTGAGAGGCTCTGACAGTACCTGACTAATACAGATGTAGAGGCTCACAGCCATACATTGAACTAAGTACAGGGTCCCCAGTGAAGGAGTTAGAGAAAGGACCAATGGAGCTGAGGGGTTTGCAGCCCCTTAGGATGAACAACAATATGAACTAACTAGTACCCTGAGAGCTCCCAGAGTCTCAACCACCAACCAAGGTCTGCACATGGTGGAGCTTCACAGGAGGTAGACAGAAGGCAGAAAGGAGATGGACATAAGGGGGACTTGGGGCATAGGAAGTGTACAGGTTGTTGACATGAGGTGGACAGGAGGTAGACAGGAAGTGGATAGGAGATGAACAGCAGGTGACAAGAGTTGGACCAGAGGTAGGCATGAGGTTGTCTGGTGATAGGTGGAAGATAGCAGATGGAGAGGAGATATGCAGGAGGAGGACATGGGGTGGACAAAATATGGACAGGAAGTAGACAAGAGGAGGTCTGGAAGTGAATAAGAGATGGACATGAAGTGGAGAGGTGTTGGACAGGAGGTAGACAGAAAGTGGCCAAGAGGCAGACAGAAGGTGGACAGGATGTAGACAGGAAGTGGACAGAAGATGAACAGGAGTTGGACAGGACATGGACTTGAGGCAAAAAGGAGGCAGACAGGAGATGGACAGTAGGTGGACAGGAGATGGACAGTAGGTCTACAGGAGATGGACAGGATGGGGACAGGATATGAACATGAGGTTGATAGAAGTCAGATATGGGGTGGACAGGGGGCGCATAGGATAGGAGATTGACACAAAATGGACAGGACATGGACAAAGATGGACAGGAGGTAGACATGAAACAGACAGAAGGTGGACATAAGAAGGACAGGAGGTGTATTGGAGCTGGACAGGAGATTAACAGTTGATGGACAGGAGGTAGAAAGGAGGACAGGCGACAGATATGATGTAGACATGAGGTAGACAGAAATTGGACAAGAGGTGGACAGTAGGTAGTCAGGAGACTGACAAGAGGTAGACCGGAGGTTGATAAGAAGTGGACAGAATTTGGACATTAGGTAGACAGGAGGCAGATAGTAGGTGGAGAGTTGGAGGACAGGAATTGGACAGGTGTTGAACAGGAAGTCCAAAAGGCAGAGTATGGAAGGATGATGGCAGGATGTAGACAGGAGGTAAACAGGATGTGGACAGGATATGGACATGAGGTTGACAGGGGGCAGATAAGAGGTGCAGAGAAGAAGTGGGTGGGAGTTGGCAGGAGTTGGATAGGAGGTAGACAGGAAGGGGACAGAAGATGACCAGGAGGTGGACAGAAGCCAGACAGGAGGTGGACTGGAGGCAGTCATGAGGTAGACAGGAGGTGGACAGAAGATGGACAGGAGGTCTACAGGAGGTAGAAATGAGGTGAACAGGAGATGTAAAGAAAATAGACAGGATTCGGATAAGAGGTGGACTGGAGGTAGACAGAAGGTAGACAGGAAGTAGACCAGACATGGACAGGAGGTAGGTGGAAGATCAACAAGACATAGACAAGAAGTCAACATAAAGTGTATAGGAGACAGGCAGGAGGTGTAAACGAGGTAGACAGGAGCTGGATAAGAAATAAACAGGAAGTGAGTAGCAAATGGACAGGACATTGGCAAGAAGTAGGTATGAGATGGACAGGAGGTAGACAGGAGGTGGACAGGAGGTAGACAGTAGGTTGACAAGAAGAGGACATGATGCAGACATGTGGTGAGATGTAGACATGAGATGGACAGGAGGTCGGTAGGAGGTGGACAGAAGTTGCACAAGAAGTGGACAGCAAACAGACAGGAGGCAAACAGATGATGGATAGGAGGTAGACAGGATTTAGACAGGATTTGGACAAGACATGGACAAGAGGAATGGGCAGGAGGTGGAGAGAATGCAAGCATGAGTCAGACAGGAATGAACAGGAGTTGGACACAACAGGGACCAGAGGCAAAAGGAGGTGGGCAGAAAATAGACATGGGGTAATCAGGAGGTGGGCAGTAAGTGGAGAGGATATAGTCAGGAGATGGACATGAGACAGACAGAAGGTGGACAGTAGGTGCACAGGAGGACAAGAGTTGGACAAGAGGTGCATAGGAGGTAGAAAAGGGGTTGACATGAGGTGAATGGAAGGTGGAGAGGAGGTTGACAGGAGGTGGACAGAAGACATTCAATGGGTAGGCAAGATATGGTCATGAGGTGGACAGGGTTTGGACAGGAGGTAGACAGAAGGCAAACAGGAAGAAGACAAAAGTTGTATAGGAGGTATACAGGAGAAGGACAGGAGCTGGACAGGAGTTAGACAGGAGGTGGACAGGAGGTAGACAGCAAATAGAAAGGAGGTGGATAGAAAGTGGACAGCAGTTAGGCATGAAGCTTATAGGAGGCTGACAGGAGATGGAGTGGTATTGGACAGGCGGTGGACCACAAATGGACAGTAGCTGGGCAAGACATGGACATTAGATCCATAGGAGGTCTACTGGAGATGAACAGGGGAGAGTTGGGAGGCAGACAGGAGGTGGATAGAAGTTTGACAGGAAATGGGCAGTATGAAGACAAGAGCTGGACAGGAAGTGGAACAGGAGTTGGACAGGAGCTGGACAGGTTGTGGACAGGAGATAGACAGGAGATGGACAGCAAGTCTACAGGAAATTCAAATGCATATGGATATGAGGTTGAGAGGAGGCTGATGGGGGTGGAAAGGAGGTGTAAAGATGATTTTCAGGAAGTGGACAAGGGATGGACAGGAGGTGGATAGGAAGTGGCCAGGATGTATACAGGAGGGAGGCAGGAGGTTGGTAGGAGGTGAACATCAGCTGGACCAGACGTGTGCATGAGATGGACAGGAGGCAGGCAGGAGATGGACAGGAAGCTGATAGGAGGTGGAGAAGTGGTAGAGAAGAGGTGATCAGGAACTGGACAGTATAAAGACGGGAGGAGTGGACAGTGGATGGATAGGAGCTAGATAAGATGTGGACAGTAGGCAGAGAAGAGACGGACAAGAGGTCTACAAAAGCTGGACAGAAAATAGGCAAAAGATGGAAAAGAGGCAGAGAGGAGGTAGACAGGAGGTGGACAGGAATTAGACAGGAGGCAGATAGGAGGTGGACAGGAGGTAGACTTCAGGTAGACGGGAGATGGAAAGGAGGCGGGCATGAGATGGACAAGAAGTGGAAAGGAGTCAGACGAGGTGGAAAGGAGGCAGACTTGAAGTCTACTGTGGGTGGACATGAGATAGAAAGGAGGTGGATATGAGGAAGCAGAAGACAGACAGGCAGTCAATAGGAAGTCTACAGGAGGTGAACAGGAGCTGAAAGAAGTCAGACAGGAGGTGGACAGGAAGTGAGTCGGGAGTGAACAGGAGGTAGATAACAGGTAGGCAGGAGGTGGAAAGGCAGCAGGCAGGAGATGGGCGGAACATGGACAAGAGGCAGGCAGGAGGTGGAGAGGATGTACAAAGGAGGTGGGGATAGGAAGTGAAAAGGATGAAGACAGGATATGAACAAGAAGTGGACAGGAGTTGGACAGGAGCTGGAGAGGAGGTGGACAGGAGGCAGGCAGGAGGTGGGCAAGAGGCAAACAGGAGTTGGACAGGAGGTGAAGAGTGGATGTACAGGATATGGACATGAGGTGGACTGGAGATGGATAGGAGACAGGAGCTGAACAGGAGGAAGACGAGGTGAACAAGAGGAAGAGAGAAGGTGGACAGGGAGTCTACAGGAGAAGGATAGGAGCTTAACTGGAGTCAGACAGGAGGTGGACAGCAGCTAGGCACTAAGTTTACAGGAGGTTGACAGGAGAGGGACTGGAATTGAACAAGAGGTGGACTGGAAATGCACAAGAGCTAAACAGGAGGTAGACATGAGATTGACAGGAAGTCTACTGGAGGTGTACAGGAGATGGTCAGGAGACAGACAGGAGGTGGAAAGGGGGTAGACATGAGGTGGACAGGAAGTGAATAGAAAGTAGACAGGAGATGGACAGAAATAGGACAGGAAGTCTACAAAAGGTGGACAGGGGCTTGACAGGAGATAGGAGATGGAAAGGAGGCAGACAGGAGGTGGACAGGTTGTGGACAGGAAGTGGACAAAATGCGGGTAGGAGGTATACAAATGTGGTATACAAAATTCAGGTAGGAGGTGTGCAAGTGGTGGACAGGAGATGGACAGGAGGTGAACATAGATGGATATTAAGTGTACAGAAGGTGAACAGGAGATAGGTAGGAGGTGGACAGGATATTGATTGAATGTGAACAGGTGGCAGATGATAGCTGGAAAGGAGATGGGAGCATGTATGTGTGTGGCCTGGAAGTAGATATCTGGCTTCCTGCTTCTGCCTTTTTGAGTGTTAAGAATAAACCTGTGATACCATGATTAGCTAAGATTCTCATCTTTTATGATTTAAGATTCTAGCTTTTCCAGGTGGAGACAGTGGTGGTGGTGGTGGTGGTGATGGTGGTGCTGTTAGTGGTGGTGGCAGACATAGGCAGATCTCTGTGAGTTTGAGGCTAGTCTAGTCTACAGAAGAATCTCCCAGTCTGCTAGAGCTACACAAAATGAAACTCTATCCAGATACATAGCAAAATAAAACAAAAATAATTCTGGCTTCTATTTTATAGAGATATACCCACTCCAGTCCTACAGTCTGTATAGTTTTGGTCAGGAAAGCATCTTGGATTTTATTAATGAAGTTTCTGTGTTTTTTATCCCAGCATTGACTTCTTGTTCTTATGATTGGCAATTAGATTATAAAATTCTGCAGTACACATATACTGGGGTGCTGTCATAGGACACAGAACAAAGCAAGTTGTGGTAGTCATTGTGGGTTGGGATAGGACAAGAAGAAAGTTGGGTAATGATTTAAAATGTCTTTCTTCTCTCTCTCATTCTCTCTTTCTTCTTCACATGGTTATTGAAAACTTTTGAACTGTGTTCTTGAATGGGTCTGGTTCAAAGCTTCATAGTCAACTCATCTACTCCATACGCAAAGACACAGACAGACAGACAGACAGATAGACAGACAGAAACACACACACACAGAGAGAGAGAGAGAGAGAGAGAGAGAGAGATTGAGAGAAAGAGAGAGTTAAAAATTAGCCTAACTATACAATACAATAACAGAGTAAGAAATAAACAAAAAACCTTCCTGGAGTTATTGAAGAATTGGAAGCCAACCTGGGTGTGGTGATGCACTCCCTTAATTCCATCATTGTAGAGACAGAGGCAGGCAGGTTTGTGAATTCAAAATTTTTCTGGAAGATGGAACCCTATCCTAAGAAACCCTGTTTCAAATAAATAAAACCTAAGTAAGTAATGACACATAAACATACATACATACATACATACATACATACATACATACATACATTAAACAAAAAAATGACAACTGAATAGCATGGAGAAGCCTTTGTTGCCCCCAAACCCCAAAAATTTGAATGCTACCTACCTATCCCACATCATCCACATCCCTGCACTATCATACATATACATATTCTGGTGCTTGCTCTGACACCAAGGCACACAGAAAGACAGACAGATACACTCTAAGTTAGACACACACACACGGACACGGACACATAGACAGACAAACACGTACACACATGGACACATGGATATATTAAACTTATAAGAAACCAAAACAAACAAACTTTCTGGGGTCAACATTCTGCTGCCATTCTGGATTATGTTAAATGGTTAGTTACATCAACTGCAATGGTGGTGAAGTCACACAGTCGCTTCCAGCTTGTTAGGGTCACCAGAGAAGATGATTAACTCACATGGTGGCTTCCATCTTGGTGGCTTCCAGCTTGGTGGCTTCCAGCTTGGTGGGGACAATATACAATAAATTTACAGGACAAGAAATTAAAAACAAAAACAAAAAATAAAAAACAAGCACAAAACTTTTCTAGGAAGGAAGGGAAGGTAGGAAGGAAGGAAGTAAGGAAGGAAGGAAGGGAGGGAGGGAGGGAGGGAGGGAGGAAGGAAGGAAGGAAGGAAGGAAGAAAGGGAGGGAGGAAGGGAGGAAGGGAGGGAGGGAGGGAGGAAGGAAGGAAGGAAGGAAGGAAGAAAGGAAGGAAGAAAGGAAGAAAGGAAGGAAGAAAGGAAGGAAGGAAGGAAGGAAGGGAGGGAGGGAGGAAGGAAGGAAGGAAGGAAGGAAGGAAGAAAGGAAGGAAGAAAGGAAGAAAGGAAGGAAGAAAGGAAGGAAGGAAGGAAGGGAGGGAGGGAGGGAGGAAGGGACGGAGGGAGGGAGGGAGGGAGGGAGGGAGGAAGAAAGGGAGGGAGGAAGGAAGGAAGGAAGGAAGGAAGGAAGGAAGGAAGGAAGGAAGGAAGACAAGGAAGATAAGCACCATAGTGATGCATGCCTTTGATCTCAGCACTGGAGAGGCAGAGGCAGCAGAGGCTAGACTTCAGAAGCCATCCAGGTATGTCTAATATATTTTGGCTCCATGTTGACTTTGTCTCTAATACTAAAATGAATACAAAAAAAGATATCCATCAATCCATACATGCATGCATGTATGGTGGTTCAGAGGCAAAAGCTGCTGGCTGTTAAATTTTAGGAAAATATTAAGGACTAGATGGAATTATGAGGCCTAAAGAAAATATTAAGGCCTAGGGTGAATATTAAGGCCTAGGTAAAATATTAACTCTTCAGTAAGATTATTTAAGGCCTAGGTAACTTTTACCAGGCTAGCCTGCAAATTTGTGCTGTTACTAATATTATATGAAACTTTTTTCATATGTTGTTTCTGCTGTTACTAGGAAACAGTCTCATGCCCAAACTGATTCCATATCCTGTTATGTTCTGTGCCCTTGGAAACCGATCACAATAGATATCATTTAAATTATCTTGTTATATAATTGCCCAAAATAAACTACATAGTACTCCATTGTGTATATATACCACATTTTCTTAATCCATTCTTTTGTTGATGGACATCTGGGTTGTTTCCAGCTTCTGGCTATTATAAAGAAGGCTGCTATGAATACAGTGGAACATGTGCCCTTGTTATATGTTGGGGCATCTTTTGGGGTATATGCTCAGGAGTGGTATAGCTGGGTCCTTATGTAATACTACGTCCAATTTTCTGAGGAACCACCAGACAGATTTCCAGAGTGGTTGTACCAGCTTACAATCCCACCAATAGTGGAGGAGTGTTCCTCTCTCTCCACATCCTCACCAACACCTGCTGTCACCTGCATTTTTGATCTTAGCCATTCTGACTAGTGTGAGGTAGAATCTCAAGGTCATTTTGACTTGTATTTCTCTGATGACTATGGACGTTGAATATTTCTTTAAGTGTTTCTCAGTCATTCGGGATTCCTTATTTGAGAATTCTCTGTTTAGCTCTGTACTCCACTTTTTAATAGGGTTATGTGGTTCTCTGGGGTCTGCCTTCTTGAATTCTTTGTACATTTTGGATATTAGCCCTCTATTGGATGTAGGGTTGGTGAATGTCTTTCCCAATCTGTGGGTTGCTCTTTTGTCCTATTAATAGTGTCCATGACCTTGAAGAGCCTTTTCAATTTTATGAGGTCCCATTTGTTGATTGTTGTTCTTAAAGCCTAAGCCATTGGTGTTCTGTTCAGAAAGGTTTCCCCTGTGCCCAAGTATTCGAACCTCTTCCCCACTCTCTCTTCCATTATATTCGGTGTATCTGGTTTTATGTGAAGGTCCTTGATCCACTTGGACTTGAGCTTTGTGCAAAGAGATAGGTATGGATCAATTTGCATTCTTCTACATGCAGACTGTCAGTTGAACCAGCACCATTTGTCAAAAATGCTATTTTTTTTCCACAGAATGTTTGTAGCTTCTTTGTCAAAGATCAAGTGTGTAGGTTCATTTCTGGGTCTCCGATTCTATTTTATAGATCTACTTGCCTGTTTCTGTACCAATGTCACACAGTTTTTTATCACTATTTCTCTATAGTATAGCTTGAGGTCAGGGATGGTGAGTGCCCCAGAAGTTTATTTATTGTTGAGAGTAGTTTTTGCTAGTCTAGGTTTTTTGTTATTTCAAATGAATTTGAGCATTGCTCTTTCTGAGACTATGAAGAATTGAGTTGGAATTTTGATGGGGGTTGCACTGAAGTTGTAGGTTGCTTTTGGTAAGATGACCGTTTTTATTATATTAATCTTGCCAATCCATGAGCATGAGAGATCTTTCCATTTTCTGAGATCTTCTTCTATTTCTTTCTTCAAAGACTTGAAGTTTTTGTCATGTAGATCTTTCACTTACTTGGTTAGAGTCACACCAATAGTCACAAATAATATAAAATTAGGATGTGACTCTAGATGCAAAAATACTCAATGAAGTTTGTGAGAATTTTATTGAGTAGTTTTACACCTAGAGTCACACCCTAATTTTATATTACTTGTGACTATTATGAAGGGTAACATTTCCCTAACTTCTTTCTCATCCCTTTTATCCTTTGAGTAGAGGAAGGCTACTGATTTGAGTTAATTTTATATACATCCACTTTGTTGAAGTTGTTTATCAGCTGTAGGAGCTCTCTGGTAGAATTTTTGGGGTCACTTATATATACTATCATATCATCTGCAAATAGTGATAACTTGACTTCCTCCTTCCCCATTTGTATCCCTTTGATCTCTTTTTGTTGTCTAATTGCTCTGGCAAGAACTTCAAGTACAATATTGAATAGGTAGGAAGAGAGTGGGCAGCCTTGTCTAGTTCCTGATTTTAATGGGATTGCTATGCGTTTCTCCCCCTTTAGTTGGATTTTGGCTATTTAGATATGCACCTTGATTCCCTGATCTCTCCAATACTTTTAACATTAGTGGTTGTTGTATTTTGTCAAAGGCTTTTTCCACATCTAATGAGATACTCATGTGGGGTTTTTTTGGTTGGAAGACTTTTAATGATTGCATCTATTTCCTTTGGGGTTATGGAGCTCTTTACATGGTTTGTCTGATCCTGATTTAACTTTAGTACCTGGTATCACTCTACAAATTCATCCATTTCATCCAGATTTTCTAGTTATGTTGAGTATAGCCTTTTGTAGTAGGATCTGATTATTTTCCATTGTTGTGTTGTTCCCTTCTCATCACTGACTTTGGTAATTTGGCTACTGTTGTTGTGCCTTCTGGTTAGTCTGGTTAGTCTATCTTGTTGATTTTCTCAGAGAACCAGCACCTAGTTTTATTGATTCTTTGTATAGTTCTCTGTGTTTCTACTTGGTTGATTTCAGCCCTGAGTTTATTTCCTGCCTGCTATTCTTCTTGGGTGTATTTGCTTCTTTTTGTTCTACAGCTTTCAGATGAGTTGTTAAGCTGCTAGTGTATGCTCTCTCCAATTTCTTTTTGGAGGCACTCAGAGCTATGAGTTTTCCTTTTAGCACTGCTTTTGTTGTGTCCCATAAGTTTGTCTATGTTATGCCTTCATTGGCATTGAATTCTAAAAAGTCTTTAATTTCTTCTTTTTTTTTTATTTTAGATATTTTCTTTATTTACATGTAAATTTCTCCATTCCCAGTTTCCCC
>NW_022196905.1:489994-490392 GCF_008632895.1 Mastomys coucha
CAGGAGATAGCTATATTTAGTCTGGCTTGCCCTTCCTTCAGTCTCTGCTCCATAGTCAATCTCTGCAAGTCCTTAATTGGGTATTTGGTTCCCCCCTTTAAGAAGGAATGAAATGTCCACCTTTTGGTCTTCCTTCTTCTTGAGTTCCTTGTGGAATGTGGGTTGTTCTTCCTGTATTCCAAACTTCTGGGCTAATAACCACTTATCAGAGAGTGCATACCGTGTTTGTTCTTTTGTGATTGGGTTATCTCACTCAGGATGATATTCTCCAGATCCATCCATTTCCCTAAGAATTTAATAAATTTATTTTTTTTAATAGCTGAGTAGTATTCCATTGTATAGATGTACCACAATTTCTGTATCTACTCCTCTGTTGAGGGACATCTGGGTTGTTTCCA
>NW_022196905.1:493335-495700 GCF_008632895.1 Mastomys coucha
CCCAGGTGGCTGCTCCCGGCTTAGGAACTCACCGGAGAGAGGATGGCGGCTCTCACTGGAGACTCCGGCTCTCACTGGAGACTCCGTGTCCTGGCGGGTCTCTGGGGGCAGACTCTCCACGTGCAAGGGAGAGGCGGCTAAGGTCGCTGATCCACCTCTGTTAGTTGGAAGCTGAGAGGATCCGGACCCTGCTGCCCGGCGGCTCCCCTGCGACTCGTGGAGCCTTTACCTCCCAGGTGGATGCTCCCGGCTTAGGAACTCACCGGAGAGAGGATGGCCATACACGTTGATTTTCATAGAGGTTGATTATATTTAACCCTCCTCATTACCCTCTGTGGTGGTTTGAATGAGAAATGTGCTCTACTGTCTTGGGCATTCCAACAGCTGATGGCACTGCTTGGGGAGGTTTGGGAGGTGCAGCCTTGCTGGAGGAACTATGTCATTGGAGGAAGTCTTTAATTTCTTTCTTATTTTTTCTCTGACCGAATTACCACTGAGTAGACAGTTGTTCAGCTTAGAGGTGTATGTGGGCTTTCTGTTGTTTTTGTTGCTATTGAAGACCAGCCTTAGTTCATGGTGGTCTGATAGAATACATGGGATTAATTCAGTGTTTTTGTATCTGTTGAGGTTTGTTTTGTGTCCAAGTATATGATCGATTCTGGAGAAGGGAAATGGATGGATCTGGAGAGTATCATCCTGAGTGATGTAACCCTATCACAAAAGAACACACATGGTATGCACTCTCTGATAAGTGGATATTAGCACAGAAGTTCAGAATGCATGAAGTACAATCCTCAAACCATAAGAAACTCAAGCAGAAGGAAGACCAAAGTGTGGATGCTTCATTCCTTCTTAGAAGGGGGAACAAAATACCCATGGAAGGAGTTGCAGAGACTAACTATGGAGCATAGAGTAAAGGAAGGATAATCCAGAGACTGTTCCACCTGGGAATTCTTCCCATATTCAATCATCAAATCCTGTAGTGTGTCCGGACGGCTGGCAGACCCTCACTTCTGTTGGGTGCTCTCGGACTGGAGATTATTTGGGTACCTGTGAACACAAACGGGTAAGAGAGAAAGAAACACACAGACACCAGGTAGCTGCATCGAGAGATGTGTGTGTATTTACTGGATAACTCAGTTTAAATTACCACAGGCAATATCGAAACCAAAGGCAACCCAATACCAAGCCATTTAACATCAACAGGAGACCAGAGGAAAAGGTACTTCAAAGGCAAGGGCGAAAGTCTTTGATCTGAGGTAGTCAGGCATTCTCTCCACAGGAGGCATCCCTAGTCCTGGATCTGAGGGCAGTTTCATTTTGCTTTCGACTCTTGAGGCAAAGGGAGCAAGAGCCCACAAAATCCAAACACTATTGTGGATGCCAGCAAGTGCTGGCTGACCAGGAGCCTGATATAGCTCTCTCCAGCAGCATATGTAGCAGAGGATGGCCAAGTCGGTCATCAGTGGGAGGAGAGGCCCTTGGCCCTGTGAAAGTTCTATGCCCCAGTGTAGGGAAATACCAGGGCCAGGAAGTGGGAAAGGGTGGGTTGGTGAGCAGGGGGAGGGTGGGTTTTCATTTTTTGTTTATTTTATTTTATTTTTATTTTATTTTTTGGAGGGGAAACTAGGAAAGGAGATATCATATGACATGCAAATAAAGAAAATATCTAAAAAAAGAAGAAGAAAGAAAGAAAGAAAGAAAGAAAGAAGGAAGGAAGGAAGAAAGGAGTCCAGCACGTGGGAGATCAGGGAGAACCTCAATACACAGCCAGATTAAGAGAACTCAAATGTGCCAGGAGAAGAAAGGGGACTAAGGAGAGAGAAAGAATAGAGAAGGCTTGGATTATATGCTATTATATATTTGGAACTTTATCTCAGTATCCATTGGAAAGCCTCATACAATACCAAAGGAAGCTTCTAGAAGCACGGCTGATCCTATAACTGCTTTCAATAGGCATTGTCAGTGATTATAAAGACACTAAAGTCAAATTCCAAGTGTCTTGCCTGTGTGGGTTATTTTCCTCATGAGTAGGGATTGTTCATATGTTCATATGTTTCTTCCATTCCTCTCCTGTGTATTTCTTACTCTAGTTAACTTACAGATGCCCTGTGCTATAAAACTCTTACTCAGATGGTAAGAATTCCTTTTTAGTTTTGTTTTACATGTATTAACTGTACAAAAATAAATTTCATTTTGACATTTTCATACATGCAAGTAACACACCTTGATCATACCCATCCAGTCACTACCTTCCTTCTCCATCCTCCCATAGCCTTTTCTTTTCTTTTCTTTTCTTTTTAACTTTTATTGCATTATCAGAAAAGTTACATGATTTCAATTTATCTGAAATTGTTAACATTTA
>NW_022196905.1:496442-497425 GCF_008632895.1 Mastomys coucha
AATGGTTCTGCTTGGAGGGTGGTACAGACATTAAGTGAGGGTAAGAATTTGGTTCATTAGCTGTGATAGTTTGGAAAAGCATTCAAACTTGATACAAGGGTTATAAATGTCAAGCAAAGCATTCAGTCTCACTTTATTGTTCTCTTACAAGCAACCTCCCTAGTTAATTGTCTATGTTTCTTTTGAGTATATAAATACTTTTGAAATATATAAGCTGTTCTGAAAACCATAGTATAGTATAAAAACATAAAATAAACAATACTACATATAGAGAAGCTGAGATAGGAGAAGCAATATTTTAAGACCCTTATGTTGTACACAGCGAGACACTGTCACAAACAAACAAGCTGACAGTGTATAAAGATTGTACAATGTTGGATCTATTTCTCCAATTACCAAATTAGAGAGATCATTGGATGACAATCAACAAATTTCCAATTCCTCATATTATTGGATTTCAATTGATTAGGATATGTTGGTCATATTAATTTTCAAATTAATATATTAAGAAAAAGTAATTGTCACTTCCTGTTGTTTTTGTTGTAAGAGGTGGAATTAGGTTTGTGTGGATTTGTTGAAAGATTACCTTCTTGCTTCTTCTAGGGTGTAGTTTTGCTCCTTATGTTGATGCTTTCTATTATCCTTTGTAGGGCTGGATTTGTGGAAAGATATTGTGTAAATTTTGTTTTGTCATGGAATATCTTGTTTTCTTCATCTATGGTAATTGAAAATTTTGCTGGGTATAGTAGTCTGGGCTGGCATTTGTGTTCTTGTAGGGTCTTATGACATCTGCCCAGGATCTTCTAGCTTTCATAGTCTATGGTGAGAAATCTGGTGTAATTCTGATAGGCCTGCCTTTATATGTTACTTGACTTTTTTCCCTTACTGCTTTTAACATTCTTTCTTTGTTTAGTACATTTGGAGTTTTGATTATTATGTGACAGGAGGAATTTCTTTTCTGGTCCAGTCTATTTGGAGTTCTA
>NW_022196905.1:498481-513986 GCF_008632895.1 Mastomys coucha
GCCTGGGAATGGAGCTTCCTCTGGGTGTTGTGGGACTGGCTGCGGAGCTTGCGCCCAAGGTCTGCTCTTGATCCTGGGTGTCGCCTTTTATTTTCTAACAGTCCATCTACCTCATGCCATTTTCTTCTTCTTAGTGCACACATCAGAGTAAGCATATGCTACATACCTCACTGAGCCTGGCTTACTTTGCTTAACTGGATAATCTCCAGGTCTATCCATTCTCTTGCAAATGACAAATCTTAAACTCTTCCTGTGACTCAATGGCAATGCATTGCATATCCATACTACATTTTTATTTACATATACACCCATCTATGGGTACCTAAGGAGAGTGTAATTTTTAACTACTGGGAATAGCTGTGATGATTATAGATATGGAGGCATCTCTCCTGTTGATGACTGATTGCTTCAAGTATGTACCCAGGACTTGTGCAGCTGGATCATATGGCAATCTGACTTCAAGTTGTTGGTTCTGGGGTCTATATGTTTTTTTTTAAAGGAAATTCCATATTGATTTATATACTAGCTAGACTGTATTATTGTTTCTTTATCACATAATAATTATATAAAATAGACCTAACTGGGAGAAATGAGATAAAAATGTAGGTTTTTTAAAATTTCATCATGGTCTTCACCTTCTTTTTTATTATATTCAACAAAAAATATATTTTATACCAATCATAAAAATGATGAACATGTTATTAAATGAACATAAATAGAAAAAGTCTTTTTGTTTGTTTGTTTGTTTGTTTGTTTTAGTAGAGCTTAAAATCTTGGCTCTTACTGTGGTATAAACCCAAAATAAGAACAAGTTTTAGACACTGGAGTTTGTTGTAATAAGGGTGTACTTCAGTGCCCCTCACATCACCAAAGAATTTTACCTCCATAGTAGCTAAGCTAAGAGTTGACAGTCCTACTGCGCCAAGAAATGAATTGGAGGCACGATTTTAGGATACAGATTTCCTGCTATGGTCAAAGCTATTTGACTGGAGTGATTGTCTTCGTTTTCAGCCCACAGGGAGCAGGGTACATTCATTTAAGGAATGGTGTGTATATTAAGATGGTCAATCCATGAAGTCATTCACCAACTGTTTCAATGAACAATGGTTCTGCTTGGAGAGTGGCACAGACATTAGGTGAGGGTAAGAATCTGGTTCATTGGCTGTGATGATTTTGAAAACAATTCACCTCAGAAAAAGTATAACTTATAAGGTCTTCTTCTTCAAAACTGATACAATAATAATAAATATCAGGCAAAACATTCAGTCTCACTCTTTGTTGTTCCCTTACAAGCCACCTCCCAAATTAATTGTCTACATTTCTTTTGGCTGTATAAATACTTTTGAAATATGTAAGCTGTTCTGAAAACCATAGTATAGTATAAAAACATCAAATAAACAATCCTACTAATAGACTGAGATAGGAGAAGCTTGATTTCAAGACCATTTTGTGGTATTTGGTAAGACATTGTCATGTACAAACAAGCAGAAAGCTATGTAGATTGTACAATATTGGAACTATTTCTCCAGTTACCACATTAGAGACACAACTGGATGACAGCCAACAAATTTTTAATTTATCATATTTTTGAATTTCAATTGATTAGGATGTTAGTAATATTAATTTTCATATTAAGAGATATTAAGGAAAAGTGGTTGTTGCTTCCTGTTATATTTGTTGTTACATGTGGAATTATGTTGTGTTGGTTTGTTGAATGATTACTTTCTTGTGTTTTCTACATGTGGTTTCCCTCTTTGTCTTGGTGTTTTCCCTCCATTATTCTTTGTAGGGCTGGGTTTCTGAAAAGATATTGTGTAAATTTCGTTTTGTCATGGAAGATCTTGTTTTCTCCATCTATGGTAATTGAGAGTTTGCTGAGTGTAGTAGCCTGGGCTGGCATTTGTGTTCTCTTAGGGACTGCATGACATCTGCCCAGGATCTTCTAGCTTTCATAGTCTTTGGTGAGAAGTCTAGTGTAATTCTGATATGTCTGCCTTTATATGTTACTTGACTTTTTCCATTACTGCTTTTAAAATTCTTTCTTTGTTTAGTGCATTTGGTGTTTTTATTATTATGTGACAGAAGGAATTTCTTTTCTGGTCCAGTCTACTTGGAGTTCTGTAGGATTCTTGTATGTTCATGGGCATCTCTTTCTTTAAGGTAGTTAAACGTAAGTTTTCTTCTATAATTTTGTTGAAGATATTTGCTGGCCCTTTAAGTTGGGAGTCTTCACTCTCTTCTATACTTTATTATCCTTAGGTTTGGTCTTCTCATTGTGTCCTGGATTTCCTGGATGTTTTGGGTTAGGAGCTTTTTGTGTTTTGCATTTTCTTTGACTGTTGTGTCAATGTTTTCTATGGTATCTTCTGCCCCTGAGATTCTCTCTTCTATCTCTTATATTCTGTTTGTGATGCTTGCATCTATAACTCCTGATTTCTCTCCTAGGTTTTCTAACTCCAGAGTTGTCTCCCTTTGTGATTTCTTTATTGTTTCTATTTCCATTTGTAGATCCTGGATGGTTTTGTTCACTTCCTTCTCCTGTTTGGTTGTTTTTTCCTGTAGTTTTTAAGGGATTTTTGTGTTTCCTCTTTAAGGGTTTCTAGCTGTTTACCTGTGTTCTCTTGTATTTCTTTTGTTGTTGTTGTTGTTTCTTTGGGTTTTTTTTAACTTTTA
This sequence comes from Mastomys coucha, assembly GCF_008632895.1. Classification (NCBI taxonomy): domain Eukaryota; kingdom Metazoa; phylum Chordata; class Mammalia; order Rodentia; family Muridae; genus Mastomys; species Mastomys coucha. Next base: position 501,155 of record NW_022196905.1, read on the forward strand.
TTGCATTATGATGAGAAAAGTTACATGATTTCAATTTATCTGAATTTGTTAACATTTAAAAACATTTTAAGTAAATAGAATTAAATGACATTCTTGTTTCCCTTTTGTACCCCAACTCCTCCCAGAGGACCCCCCTTCAATACCTACAATATCTTTTTTGTCATATTTCTTAAAATTTTAAAAATATTATGACAATAAAAATTAGTACTATAAAAGTTGTTTGATATAAAACAACAATCAATTTAACAGTCATGTATATGCTTGTCTACAGCAATACTGAAAATACATACGTTTTTCTCAATATGAATTTTAAATATCTCTAAACATATTAACTGTATATATCAAAACATAAGGGTCTTGAAATCTTGCTTCTCCTATCTCAGCCTCTCTATTAGTAGTATTATTTATTTCATGTTTTTACACTATACTATGGTTTTCAGACAGCTTATATATTTCAAAAGTATTTATATACCCAAGGGAGACATAGACAATTAACTTGGGAGGTGGCTTGTAGGAAAGAGAACAACAAAGAGTGAGACTGAATACTTTGCTTGGCATTTGTAGCTCAGGTTTGAAGAAGAGGACTTTATAAGTTATTCTTTCTCTGAGATGAATGCTTTTCCAAATTATCACAGCTAATGAACCAGATTCTTACCCACACCTAATGTTTGTGCCACCCTCCAAGCAGAACCATTGTTCATTGAAACAGCTGGTAAATGACTTTATGGATAGACCATCTTAATACACACACCATTTCTTAAATGAATGTAACCTGTTCTCTGTGGGCTGAGAATAGTCACTCACTCAAGTCAAATAGTTTTGACCAAAGAAGGAAGGCTGTATCCAAAAATCATGCCTACAATTCATTCCTCAGCGCAGAAGAACTGTCAACTCTCAGCTTAGCTACGATGGAGGTAAAATTCTTTGGTGATGCGAGGGTCATTGAAGTACAGCCTTATTACAATGAAATTCCATGTCTAAAAATTGTTCTTATTTTGGGTTTATACCAGAGTAAGAGCCAAGATTTTAAACTCTACTAAATGGAAAACAAACAAACAAACAAAAAGACTTCATATATTTATGTACTCTTGTATTTCTTTAAGAGAATTATTTATGTCCTTCTTAAACTCCTCTATCATCATCATAAGAAGTGATTTTCTTTCTGAATCTTGCCTTTCTGGTGTGATGGTGTACTGGTTGGTTTTGTGTGCCAACTTGACACAGGCTGGAGTTCTCACAGAAGGGAGCTTCAGTTGGGGAAGTGCCTCCCTGAGATCCAGCTGTGGGGCATTTTCTCAATTTGTGATCAAGGGGGTAGGGCCCCTTGTGGGTGGTGCCATCCCTGGGCTGGAAGTCTTGCTTTCTATAAGAGAGCAGGCTGATCAAGCCAGGGGAAGCAAGCCAGTAAGGAACATCCCTCCATGGCTTCTGCATCAGCTCTTGCTTCCTGACCTGCTTGAGTTCCAGTTCTGACTTCCTTTGGTGATAAACAGCAATATAGAAGTAATCTGAATAAATCCTTTCCTCCCCAACTTGCTTCTTGGTCATGATGTTTGTGCAGGAATAGAAACCCTAACCAAAACAGATGCTGTGTCCTGGACTTGCTGTGGTGGGAGAATTGGGTTCTGATGATGCCAAGTAACCTTGGTTTCTGTTGTTCATGTTCTTACTGCTTGCCTCCCACCATCTGGTTATCTCTAGTGCTACCTGCTCTGGCTAAATCTAACTGGAGCCTGTCCTTCCTGTGATCCTCATTATGTCAGAATTCCTCAAAGTCAAGCTGTCCCTGTGATCCTGTGATTTTGCGATCCTGTGATCCTGAGATCCTCGGTGAGTCTGAGTTCCTGGGACTCAAGCTGCCTCTGAGACTCTGAGATCCTGGTGTGACCAAGCTCCTAGGATCCTGGGATCCTGGGATCCTGGGCATGTTAGAGCACCTGGGAGTGGATCTTCCTCTGAGTGTTTTGGGACTCAGTGCGGAGTTTGCACCCATGGTCTGTGTAGGGCACTGGCCTAGACTACAAGGAAGGAACCCATGCCACTGGTCTGGTAGAGTTTCTGTGTGCCTGGGTCCCACTGATTCCAGTAACTCTCAGTGTTTGTACAGATGTTGTGTCCTCCTCACCTCTAATCCTATGATCTTGGGTGCATTAGAGTGCCTGGAAGTGGAGCTTCCTCTGGATGTTGTGGGACTGGCTGCAGAGTTTGCACCCAAGGTCTGCTCCAAAAGGTTGTTTTGATAAAAGTCTTGTTTCACAATTTATTTAACCGTTTCTCCTATCTGGAGTATCTTAGCCCACCACTACCACTACCTTTTTCATTGTGACAAAGTCCTACTCACATTTAGTAACATCATTCTCTAAAGGCCTCAGTATCCGAGAAGCCATTCCAAATCATGGCAAACACAGAGAGCTTATGGTACACTGAAGCTGCATACAACTTAGCAGCCCTAACTGCATAGCCAATGATGTTCTGTCTGGCAATGTGGTCGTGTGAGTAGTATTCTTTCCTCTTGGGAGACTCTTGGGGAAAAGCTCCTCCCATAGCCTTGTTGTATGTTTGAGCAAGTTGAATGAATGCTAAAAAGTATAATAAATAAAGTAAAAAACTTAACCTCATCTCTAGGCCTAGAGTATCTACAAAGTTTAGTTCTTAATATGATCATCATTGATATTAGTCTCTCTATAACAATAAAATAGCATCTAAGGAATCGACATGTTCAATTTGCAGTTAGTCTTTAAAATATAATGTATCTAATAAAGACGTTCACTTATTTTTTGCTGCCACAGAAAATATCACCTACAATATGTTAGAGATTAGCAAGTCTTTCCACAGCTAAGAAATACATTTTCCCTGTGGGGAAGAGTTTCCAGCCAATCTTACTGAGTTATTTAAGGAAACCTAAAACACAAATAATCAACATTACATAAATTACATAAAAACCCACCCTCAAGCACTTGTTTTTCTCCCTACAGATATTGGAGCTTTTTTGAATCTATGTACAAGTTACTCTTTCAAATCTAATGTTGACACTTATTAGAGGTTTATCTATGTTTTTAAGCTCTCTTCTTGGATGCTTCATATATTCTTAGTAACAAAAAAGACTTCAGGTAGTTGCTTGACTTGTACCACATTTTACAAGCAGAGCTGGACTTTTTCTAGAAACACGAGCATCTGTAGCACCTTCAAACAGATACTGTAAGAAATATCACAGTAGGTCCTTGTGAAAGTAAAAGGATTGTTTAATAATTGGTAAGTAGTATTTTAATAATTTAATCTTAATAATTACTTTAAAAAAAACAGGTCAAAATGCTTTTCTATACTGTATATAGGTATGTTTAAATTTTGGTGCTTCAATAGAAGGGGGGACAAAGTTATCACAGGAGCCAGAGGGAGGGAGGGACCTGGGAGAGAGAAAGGGGGGGGAAAGGGTGGGCAACATCAGGCATTGGAAGGAGAAGGAGAAAAATACAGAGGGTCAGTAAATTCAATAGAATTATGTAGCAGTGGGGGATGGGGAACTGGGAGTAACCCCTGGAAAGATCCAGATGCAAAGGAAGCAAGAGGCTCCCAGGACCCAATGGGGATGAATCTAGCCAAAATACGCAACAAAGGGGAAATAGAACCTGTAGAGAGCACCTCCAGTAGATAGGCATGGTCCCCAGTTGAGGGATGGGGCCACCCACACATCTCAAAATTGTTAACCCAGAAATGTTCCTGTCCAAAGGGAAGACAGGGACAAAAAGAAAAAGAAAAGAAACATATACTGAGGAAAGGCCATCCAGAGACTGCCCCTTCTAGGAATTCATCCCATCTACAGACACCAAACCCTGACACTATTGCTGATGGCAAGAAGCACTTTCTGACAGGAGCCTGGTATGTCTGTTCCCTGAGAGGTTCTACCAGCACCTGAACAATACAGATGCAGATACTTACACCCAACCATTGAATGGAGCCTGATGGAAGAGCTACATGAAGGACTGAAGACACTGAAGAGGATTGCAACCCCATAGGAAGAACAGTATCACCTAACTGGACAACTCGGACCCTAAACCAGAGTCTAAACTGGTTTATCTCCCAGAGACTAAACCACCAACCAAAGAGTATACACAGAGGGATCCATGGCTCCAGATACATATGTAGAAGATGGCCTTATCTGACATCAGTGGGATGGGAGGCCCTTAGTCCTGTGAAGGCTTGATGCCCCAGCATAGGGGAATACTAGAGTGGTGAGGCAGGAGTGGGTGGAAGAGCACCCTTATAGAGACAAAGGGGAAAGAGAAGAGGGAGGATGGCATGGGATGGAATGGGAGCTGTGGAAGGGTAATGGGGAAGAGGGATATCATTTGAAATGTAAATGAATAAAATGAACAATAAAAATAAATTTTGATGAGGATTGCATTGAATCTGTAGATTGCTTTTGAAAAGGTGGCCATTTTTTACTGCTAAACCTGTCGATCCATGAGCATGGGAGATCTTTCCATCTTCTGAGGTCTTCTTCGATTTCTTTCTTCAGAGACTTAAGTTCTTGTCATACAGATCTTTCACTTGCTTAGTTAGAGTCACACTAAGGTATTTTATATTATTTGTGACTATTATGGAGGGTGTCATTTTCCTACTCTCAGAGAGGCAAAGGGGAGGGGAGTGAGTAGGGATGGGATGGGGGATTTGTGGAGTGGTAACCAGGAAGGGGGATAGCATTAGAAATGTAAAACAATAAAATGATTAATTTTTTAAAAAGGCATAGCAAAAAGAAAAGAAATAAGCCAAAAAGTCTTATTAAGCTAAACTAGAACAACAAAAGAAACAAAGAAAATCAAACAAACAAAAAACAAGTAGTGCAAAATTGTTCACTGCAGTACCACTGATATCACAAAAGCCTAGAAATGACTTGGCTTATTATCAAGAAAGAGAATGTTGAAGAAAAGCAGCAAATCTGCATAGTAGAGTTAGAAAAAAAATAAATGAAAGCTGCCTCTGTGGGTTATTATTTAGAAAAACAAATGAAGAAAATCATGTACACTTTTCCACTTACCAAAGAAAGAGTTTGAAAATATATGCTTACACCTAAAATATTTTTTAAATCTCTAAAAAATATTTGTGGCTCCCTTCACAAAAGGGAAGCAAGGGTGAAGAGGACACATAAGATATATTTCTATGAAAGTACTTAAAATTTTTGTTTGGATTTATTTATGTGTGTGAGTGTTTTGCCTACATGTATGTCTATGGTCCATATGGATGACTGGAAAATGTCAATAGATCACCAGGGATAAGAGTTATATGTTCATGAGTTACTATGTGGGTACTGCAAATTAATCTGGGTCTTTTGCAGAAACAAGTGCTCTTAATCCCTGAGCTAGTTCTCTAGCCTCTACATTGTAACTTGACTTTTAAAATGAAATAAACATTTTTTTTTGTAAATGTGAAACATAATAATAGTAATAAAAAAAATTCCCTCTGTGCTCCATCTTCTAGTCCATACCTCTGCCTGCAATCCCTGATCTGCATTTCACTTGTTAGACCACAGCTCAGCCTGCCTTGCTGGAGGCCTGGTACCACCCAAGAGAATCAGGGCCCTGATGTCATTAAGGACTACCAGCTTTATCTGCATTCCCAGAGGCCTGCTACCACCAGAGACAACCAGATAGCTAATGGAGAGTGGAAGAACAGAATCAACAAAAACCATGGCAATATGGCACCATTAGAACCCAGCCCACCTACTACAGCAAGCCCTGGATATCCTAACATACTTCAAGAACAAGAAATGACCTTAAATCTCATAAAGATGATAGAGACCTTTAAGGAGGAAATAAATACATGAAATACATGAAAATACAATCAAACTGGTGAAGGAAATCAATAAAACTCTTCAAGACCTGAAAATAGAAATAAAACATATAAAGAAAACCCAAATAGAGCAACCATGGAGATAGAAAACCTAGGAAAATGAGGAGGACTTACTTACACAAGTATCACTAACAAAATACAGGAGTTGAAGAAGAACATCTCAGGCACAGAAGATACAATAAAAGAAATTGATACATCGGTCAAAGAAAATGCCAAATTAAAAAAGTTTCCAACACAAAACATCCATGAAGTTGATAAACAATGAAAAGACCAAACTTAAGAATAATAGAAACAGAAGGAGAAAAAGATTCCCAGGTTAAAAGCATAGAAAATATCTTTAACAAAATCATAGGAGAAAATTTCCACAATCTAAAAAATAAGATTGCTATAAATGCATAGGAAACTTATAAAACACCAAATAGATAGGATTAGAATAGAAAATATTCCCAACACATAATAATTAAAACACTAAATGTACAGAACAGAGAATATTAAAAGCTAAAGAGTGGTAAAGGCCAAGTACCATATAAAACAGAAGTATCAGAGCCGGGCAGTGGTGGCGCATGCCTTTAATCCCAGCAATGGAAGGCAGAGGCAGACAGATTTCTGAGTTTGAGGCCAGCCTGATCTACAAAGTGAGTCCAGGACAGCCAGGGCTACACAGAGAAACCTTGTCTCGAAAAACCAAACCAAACCAAATCAAACCAAACCAAAACAAAACAAAACAGAAGTATCAGAAATATACCTGACTTCTCAACAGAGACTCTAAACCCCAGAAGGTCCTAGAGAAATGTCTTACAGACTTTAAAAGGCTTCAGATGTCAGCATAGACTAATATCGTCAGCAAAACTTGAGATCACCATAGATGGAGAAACCAAGATACTCCATGAAAAACAAAAACAAAAAAGCAAAAAAACAAAAACAAAAAAAAAAACAAAGAAAAACAAATATAAACAATATCCAGCCCTACAGAGTATTTGGGAAAGAAAATCCCAATACAAGGAAGGTAACTACACCATGGAAACACAATAAACTAATGATTCCACAGCAAAACCCAAAAAGAAACACACACACACACACCACCACCACCATCCATCCATTCATCCATCCATCCATCCATCCATCCATCCATCCATCCATCCATCCAAATAACAGGAAACAACAATCATTGGTCATCAGTATTGCTCAACATAAATTGACCCAATTCATCAATAAAAAGACACAGGCTAAGAGGGTGGAAGAGTAAACAGTATCCTTCATTTTGTCACATACAAGAAACACATCTCAGAAAAAAGATAGATACTACCTTAGAGTAAAGTTCTTAAAAAATTGTGTTCCAAGCAAACAGATCCAAGAAACAAGATATCCTAATATCTAATATAATAGATGTTAAACCAACATCCTTAGTCATCAGGAACATTAGCTTACTACACCCATCAGAATGCTAAGACCAAAAGCTCAAGCAAGAGCACATGGTAGTGAGGATGTGGAGTAAGGGGAACACTCCACTATTGCTGGTGGAGTGCAAACTTGTACAATCACTCTGGAAATCAATCTGGGAATTTCTCAGAAAAGTGGTAGTAGTTTTACCTGAAGATCCAGCTACACCACTCCTGGGTATATACACAAAAGATACTTTACTATAACAAGGACACCTGCTCCATTATATTCATCACAACTTTATTCATGATAACCAGGAACTAGAAACAACCCAGACGCCCTTCAACCAAAAAATGGATACACAATTAGACAATGGAATACTACTCAGCTATTAAAAATGAGGCCATCATGAATTTTTCAGGCAAATAAATGGAAATATAAAATATCATCCCAAGTGAGGTGACCCAGACCAAAAAGGCCATGCATGGAATGTACTCACTTATAAGTGAATATTAGCCATAAAGTACAGGATACCCACTCTATAATCCACAGAACTGAAGAAGCTAAAAAACAATGAGCACCCAAGTGAGGATGTTTGAATCTCACTTAGAACAGAGACTAAAATAGTCATAGAAGGCAGATAGAGAGAGGTAACTGGGTGGGAGAGGAGTTGGGGAAGGAAATGGTAGGGTTCAGAATCAGGTGTGGGGAGAGACAGGAGAGAGGGCCAGAAGACCAGAAGAATGATTGGAAATCAGCAGCTCATAAGATGAGGAAGTCGGGGGGTACCTCTCTAGGATATGCTAGAGACCTGAAATAAGGGAGGCTCCCAGGAGGAGTCTATGGAGGTGACCTTAGCTGAGACTCATTGAATTGGTGATATGGATCATGAAATGGCCACCTCCAGTAGCCAGGCCAGTCCCCAGTTGAGGGATAAGGACACCAACCCACACATAAAACTTTCAAACCAAAATTTGCCCCATCTACAAGAAATGCTGGTGGGTGCAGGGAATGGAGCAGAGACTGAGGGAATTGCCAACCAATAACTGGCCCAACTTGAGACTCATCCCATATGCAAAAGCTAATCCTTGACACTATTAATGATAAACTTCTTATGCTGGCAGACAGCAGCATGTTGTCCTCTGAGGCTTCACCTAGCTGTTGACTGAAACAGAAGCAGAGATGCATAGCTAAACATTGGACTTATGGAGCCTTATGAAAGAGTTGGAGAAAGAACTGTAGAACCTGGAGGGGATAGGAACTCCACAGGAAGACCAACAGCGACAACTAACCTGGACCCTTGGGGGTTCCAGACTGTACCATCAACCAAACAGCACACACAGGCTGGACTTAGCTACATCACCACCGCCACTCCACATATATAGCATATGTACAGCTTGGTCTTCATGCAGGTCCTCCAACAACTGGAGCAGGGGCTGTTCCCAAACCTGCTGCCTGTCAGTGGACTTCTTTCCCCTTACTGGGCTGCCTTGTCTGGCCTCAATGAGAGAGGTTGCACCTAGCTCTACAGAGACTAGGGTGGGTATATACCTGGTGGGTGTGTGTGTGTGTGTGTGTGTGTGTGTGTGTGTGTGTGTGTGTTCTACCATCTCACAAGCAAAGGGGAGAGGGGATGGAATAGGGACTGTGGAGGGCAAGAGGAGGGTGTAGCGATCAGGATAAAGTGAAAAAATTAAAAATACTTAAAAAGTCAAAATGGAAATGAAATATATAATCCTAGGCATCCAGATGAGTTTAAAACACAGTGGACTCACTGTCCATCCTTGGTGAGATACATATAAATGGCAAAAGAAGTAAAGTAGTGAGAAAGAGAAAAAGTAACCTATCTTTTCCCAAATCATGATTTATGATACAAAAATTGTTATTCAGAAAATATTCTGTGAATCTAGTATGAGAAAAAAATTGCAGTTGTTAGTCTCAATGAGAAATAGAACATCCAATACATATGAAATGAAATATGTGTGGAATTAATAAAGTTGAAAACATCAATAATCTAAACATAGTGCTATTTATTATAGTCCATCCAATACTGTATTTTCCAAGAAGCAATTTTATGAAAATGTGATTCTAGAAACTTTAAGGTAAGATGGTAGCTGAGAGGTTCCATCAATGCATCCCAGAAAAAGACAGAATTAATAAACAATAAATTTTATTCATGTGAGAAATAATGAGTGAAAAATAACTAGGGCATTTGAGGTCTCTGAGTGAGAATTAGGGAAAGCGAGGAAGAATGGTCATAAATCAGTGCTACCTTCTTACTCCAGCTGAGGTCCATGCTAACCACAGGGACACATTCTTGTGTGCTCTCTCTCTCTCTGTCTCTTCACACACACACACACACACACACACACACACACACACACCTAGATATATACCTAGATAACCCTGCAGTAAGGGTTATCTGGACTAAGCAGGGCTGGGCACATTGACAGTTAACTATGATTGTGCAGGCTGGGGTTGAAGATCCTGATACAAAGATTCTCAGCTTGGCCACACTGAGTTCAACAGGAACTTCTCAGCTAGAGCATCCAAAGAACTGTGGAGGCAAGATGAAAAGCTGGATACACTATGAAAGGAGACAGCAGACACTTTTATGATAAAAAGTGAAGGAATCAAGATATTCTCAGAAAGATAAGTATCATGTTCTCTTTTATTTGTGGATTCTAGCTTTTATATAGATACATAAAATCATGTTTGTGTATGTAACATGATGTAGGAACAAGACTATAGAGGAGTACAAGGAGAGTAACAGGAAGAAAAGGAGAGGATTAGAGTTGTAAGAGTTTGTGCTGGAAGTACATTATATGCTTGTCTAAATGCCATAAGGATTTGAGTATTTTATCGTCTTCACAGTAAGTAACAGTTTGTAAGATACACAAAATTTAAACCTCACATTACTAACTGATGTATATATTTATGAGAATGCTCGAGTTGGGAACTGAGCTCTTGGCTCCTTTTATTTGACCTAACAACTCAATAACCTTTGAAATATCCTTTCTTTTCAACTGTTCAGTTCAAACCCTTTGACAGTTGAACTTTCATGATTTCATTATGTTAGGCAAAGATTGTAAATTAGGGCCTTATCTGTTCACAGGAAAGCAGTGAGGGGGATATGCAAACCATTTGATGACAAAAGAGGCATAAACAGGTCTTCGAGGTCTTGCTGTACCAATGGCAATCCCCACCTGCTCTGTTTCATCAATTCATGCTGAGCAGTGAAAAGCAGCCAAGACACAAAGAAATCACACCAGTATTTACTAGTTGTACCAATTTAAGTTCCTTTATAAAACCAGATGCCATGACTCACATCTGTAACTCCAGCATGCAGGGCATTTAGGTGGACTACAATGAGTTCCAGGCCAACCAGAACTACACAGTTCCAGAGCATCAGCTACAGTAAGACCATTTCAAAAAAGTGTCCCTCCCCTTAAGAAAAAGCCATCATAAATGCACATATACTGGAGTGACGCACAAAACATGCAGTTGCATGACTACCCTGGACAGAGACCACATGGCTAGAGAATGTCCAACAGGTAATAATACCTGCACTTCCAGTATCCTTTATAAATAAGAGGCTGGGTGTTTTTGTTGTTGTTCTTGTTCTTGTTCTTATTGTTTTTTTTGTTTGTTTGTTTGTTTTTTGTTTTTGCTTTCTTCAGGTAATCTTAGACAAAGAATTAGCAGACACAGTTGTTTTTGTTTTTTGTTTTTATTTTTCTCATTCTCACTGATTCAGAAGTCTATAAGCACTTGACTTTAGCTTGGCTGAAGGTTTCACTGCAATGATTTAAAAAAAAAGAATGGACCAAGAAAAAATTGTAAAATTGGTTAATTTTAACTTTACATATTTTTAAATTTAAAATCTTCTGCATAGATTAAAGCCATCAAAACCTCAAAGACAAACTAATGGACCTAGAAGGATGTTACATCTTCCTTTCTTTTGTCTAGGGGGATCAGTGTGTGTGTGTGTGTGTGTGTATGTATGTATGTATGTATGTATGTGTATATATATGTGTGTAGAAAGATTCTCTCTCTCTTAGACACACACACAATTTTTTTGAGGACTCACCCATATCCTAGGCTGACCTCTAACTGGCTATGTACTGAGAATAGCTTTGAATTTATGATCCTCCTGCCTCCACCTTTAATTTTTTTGATATCCTGTATTTTCTTTTCAAATCAAACACTTAATGTCATTACCTTTATTTCTATATGAGAATGTGTTAGGAGATTAGCATAGCAACCAGTTAATAAATGTCCTTCAATTAACACAATATTCACCAAAGCAACACCACTTAAAATCTACACCTAACTTATTCAAAGTAATTCTTCATTAAAAATATAACATATGCTGACTTCATTGTGAACTACCGATGTTAATGCAGTAGAGGCTGTACCATATATTACAGAAGAAAAAAAAAAGCACACACAGTTCCACCTAATTAAAATGGCAGGATTTTATTGGACAAAATAACTGTTTATTGGCTGCAAGGCATTATGCGCCAATGATCATTTGTCATTTAATAAAGCAGTAACAATGATAAATAGATTTAAAAAAATAAAAAACAAAAACCCAGCAATTGGGCCTTGAAGGTGAGAGAAAGAGAAAACCAAAAACCAAACAAACAAACAAACAACCCTGTAAAGTCAGAGTTACTAAGTTTTCCTTGTGGTTGGTTGTTTGTTCAGAAATTTGTTTAAAAGGCAAAGAAAATGGAGATAGCATGATCATAAAACTATTATGATAGTGTGTGCAAGTTGTCAAATATGACCATAAGAAACACTGCTTCCTCCCAAAGAGAATGTGCTCCTGAGATGCCTGAGGTTTCCACTGGCTCTCATCAGAATACAGGAGTTTTCAAATAATTGCCTCAAGTCACATGAAGACCTAAGTAATGGACCTCCTGACACAATTACATGAGCCTGGAAAAACAGGTATACACATCCATCCACTGAAGAAATAAGCCAATGTGTTTAACTTTCTTGGTTTCTCCATACTTATCTATGATAAGTATCTATCTTATACTAATACCCTCTACAGTCACCCTCCTGTCCACATGGCTGGCTAGGAGTCACAACTCACTATCATTGCTCAGCATCATCAGAATCCAAGGGAATCTCATACTGTGTATTGCTAGCTTAGGAGAAGATGGAGCTTCGAAGTGCAGTTTCTATGAGATGTTTGTCACCTTTTCACTACAGTAAAGTCAAGAACTCAGCAGCCAAGGTCTATCTGATTTGACTTTCAGGGCTTCAAAAATAAAACCACAATGATAACTTACAGGAAATCAGAGTTTTATAATACATTTGGATATGAACAAAATACATTAAAAGAGGATACTCTTTTAAAGCATTCTACATACACTTGGCCATAAGCAAAAGCAAAACCTGATACGGAGTTTGAAAAATAAAAGACACTATTTTAAAAATAAAATTTTAAAATTTCCTGGGAATCTTTCCCATATTCAGTCATCAAATCCAGACACTATTGTAGATATCAGCAAGTGCTAGCTGACCAGGAGCCTGATATAGCTGTCTCCTGAGAGGCTATGACAGTACCTGACTAATACAGAAGTAGAGGCTC
>NW_022196905.1:514029-522730 GCF_008632895.1 Mastomys coucha
TTTTTTTCTTTTTTTTCTTTTGGAGGGGAACCTGGGAAAGGAGATATTGTAAATCAAGAAAACACCTAATAAAAAAATTTAAAATATTTTTTGGAATGTCTTTATTAAACAGAACTATAAGAATTTCTGCCTGGTTTTCAATACCTAACTTTATATCCTCACCAAACTAGACTTGAATGTAAAGATGAGCTTGTCTTCCCCATCAGTTGTCAAGAAGTCCATCTTCATTATACTTCTTTCAAGGGCCTGGCAGAGATGGGCGCAGCTGATCTATTCAATCACAGGTGCTTGCTCCTGTGGAAACCAGCCTGTGCTACCTATCAGGACAGCAACACTCTAGTACCTTCTTCTTAAGGCTAGTTTCCAATTCCCTAGATAACTGATTTGATCATGGTTGATTTTTCTTGACTAGAGGTTTAAATAAAAGTTGAAACAATTCACAAGGCAGTATTGAGGTCCATATTACATCCATGATCTGAAAATGCATCCAGATATTAAGAAAGAAAACCATTATATTGATGTGATATAATTGACCAGTGGTGACTAAGAGGAACAAAGCTGCCCTCTTATTCTGGAACTGAATGAAGCCTGACTATTATACTTAGCATTAAATTACTGAAATGTGCACCATTCTTTCTCTATAGATAATGCTATGTGAATGTTCCTTTCAGGTTTCTTTATTAATATTCTAAGTGCAGTAAAAATACTTCTAAAGATGACATAAAATTGTTTATGCTGTATATGCCTTTGAGTTTAGATGTGTTCTTGTCTTTGCATACTAAAAATGAGGTATCTTTTGCCAAAAAAAAGTATAAAGAACGAACCTAGGGGGTGAGAGATCAACAATATGACTGACTTTTTATGTTCTTTAAAAAAAAAAAGTTACCCCTGAATTTACATGTGAAAATGCAAGAGTATCAAAACCACATAAAAATGTTTGAATTGAGAAATGAAAATAGATTATAACATGGAGGAAATTTTCTTCTTTATAAATATCTTTCAAAATATCTTTTGAAGATATTCATCCCTAAGTAAAATAATAACCTTGATACATAATTCAAAAGTACAGATGTTATAAATTCTTCCGGGGAAGTTTATGGATTCTATCCTTAGCTTCTAGCACAGGTGAACATGAATCCTAAGTACAAAGAAGTCACATCCAGCACCACAGTATCATAGTTTATTAGCAGAATAAAGTAGAAAATGGTCAAGTAAACAAACAGTTTATAACAAAGTGCACTGGAAATAAAACTGAGTAAGGCAAGACGAATAAGGTTCACAATATTGGGAAAGAGGCAAAATGGAAAAAACAGCTGTAAACATTGACATTTCCTTTAATCCCAAAATCCAAACAATCACACAAGCCATCTTTTGTGACTAAATAGAATTCAAAGTCCTGTGTCAGGTGGTCTCGCTGATTTCTCCATTATGATTAGAAGCTGGCTCTAGAATCTCATTCATTCTCAAAACCTCCTCATAGAGCAAATAGCCCTGCAGACTTCTGGGAAGTGGCAGCTGATGGATGAAAACGTCAGAATGAAGGTGCTCTGCTTTTAGATTGGCCCGAATTTCCAAACGACAAAGATGGGTTAGGCTTGGAACAGAGGCTGGAGAAACAAACAAACAATTTTGACTAACAGTGGACTGAACAAACGGTTGGGTAAGTAAGAGCTGTTGCTGTGAAAGCATAACGACCTGAGCTGAACTTCAGAAACCACGGAAAAGTCACAGTGGCAGCCAGCACCTCCGACCCAGCTATGTAAAGACAAAGACAGGAGCTTGCTGGTTACCAATCTACCTCCAGACTCAGTGAGAAACCCTGTATTAAGGCAAGTGATACGCTAACATGCTCCTGTGACCCCAACATTGCACACTATCGTGAATGCAAACATACACACACATACACATTCACACAAGCACTACATTAAGATAAGCATTCAACCCATGTCTATACAATAAAAGAGAAACACTATGTTGCTTAGTCTTCTTTTGAAAGAAGACTTACTGGGCCAGCATGACTACATGAAACTTAGACTTACTTTCTCCATTTGGTTGCTCTGATTTCAATTGGTCACATACCCAAGTCAGCATCCAGGGTCAGAAAAATTAATGTTTAAATTCTAAAAATCTGACAACACAAGCTAACACTTAAGAAAACCCTAAATAGAAATTGCTACTTCCCTCTTAGTCTGTTTTATTACAAAAGGTTCTGAACCTAACACATCAAGCAAATGGATGTGCAACCTGACCATTTCCTCTTTGCATCTATGATATAAAATAAAGTTTCAAGGTTTGGGAAGATGGTTCAGAAGTTAAAAACACTAGCTGCTTTTCCAAAGGACCCAGGCTCAATTTGTAGCACCTACATGGTGGCTGACAACTGTCTGTAACTCCAGTTTCAGGGGATCCAATGCCCTCTTCTGACCTTAATAGGCATTAGGCATGCATGTGGTACACAAATATACATGCATAAAAAACATCCACAAAATTTTAAAAAATATTTTTTTAAGAATGAAATTTAAAAATCGGCACAGAAACAGAACATTCACTGAGTGTCCTCTATGCTACATGCCCACCACATGTTCTAGTTTTGTATTACTTATTCCAGGCTATATATACATACATACATACATATACATACATACACAATATATAGAGACACAATTTTTGTTTCTTTGGGCTTCCTAAGGCCATGTTGTACCACTGATCTGCCCCAGACTCTGGGATGTATTACTGTACTTTAATAAGATGGGGAAATGGAGGTTTAAAAAGAAGTTTCAGCAACATTTCAAACATCACAAAACAATCTAAACTGCAGAGTCAGGGTTCAAATTCAGATCCATTTGACCCCAGCCACTCTGTATCTGCTGTAGCCACAGGAAGAAGCAAATTCTCAAGGAATAATCCATGTACATGTTTCTGAGAACCACCAGATGACAGCAGCATCAATTTCTAAAATGAGAGTGTTAACTGAAGAAGATAATGTCCGTGCAAAACAAAACAGCTAATGCTTTTATGTGACTCGAATCTTTGTTACTAGAGAAATCTCGAAATCCCTGTGAGATGTAGTAATGACAAAGGAGCCAGGGCAGGAACATCAACTCAAGTACCATGGAGAGCATATCTGGGGCCAACTAATACTGTTCTCCATACCCCCAGTCCACAGGGGCAAGCTCATTTTCTAACATTTCAAATTCACCATATCAAAACAACTGAAGTTATCTCAGTATCTTAAATTTTAGCTTCTGTTCAGTTTACTAAGAGTTTTAAAAACAACTGTCATTAGGAAAAAGTGAGAAAAAAAGAATGTATAAAGTAACCTAAAACACACTAGACTAATGATGTGAATATAAATGGTGGTAGAAGTATAATCTTTGTATAATCTTCATGCATTGGTAGAAGCCATCATTTGGATCTAGCTAACAACAGTTATATTGATGCAATGTAGTAGGAAAATCATTTAAGCCTCTCCTAACAAATGTAGACTAGTCCAATTTATTTTAATAACAAGAGGTTGAGCTTCCAATACAAATGTGCATAAACATGATTAGATATGCTGTGAAGACAGGGTTCTAATGGTATAATCTGATAAGGCTGTTGACACTTCAAGAAACTTTAAAGCAGTGAGTTTATTTGGGTTATTTGTAGGAATTTGGGTGCTCAAAGGCAGCTAAAGCCCCTGGAAGTTGTCTGATCAAATTACACATCTACCAGTGCAATTTTATTGGAGTTGATGATTTACCCCTCATGTAACTTTTGTGAGGAGAGGGAGGGGCCTTGGGATGAGTTACTGAAGGGTAGTGAGCCCTGTGAGCCTCAGGAACTTGTTCCTCCCTCTAGGAGGGGAGACCCAATTTCGTGACAATCACACATGGGTGATCACAGCTGCTCTAATTAAAGGCAATTTTCACATCAGAACTGAAGGGAACAAAGACACAAGAATACAGTCCATGATGCAAATCCAAGAGAAAATATTCCATGATTACATCATTAACTTTTCTTCATCAACCTCAAACTGCAATTGGCTTCCATTCCACTCCCCTTTCCATTTCTTCTTTTGACAAGATACTCAATTAGTTAGGGCAGGATACAGGCATCAAACTGATGCTATGGGTAGTAAAGTCTGCCAAAGAGTAAATTGGGATTCATATAGTGGGAAGCCAGAATGTTGATGGTTGAGGTTCATCTTTACAGAGAATGTGGCAATATTAATGATGAGAGATCTCTTATATAAACCAACTTGAACAACCAAATTGTTATAATCTGAGCAGTAGGAGCCACATTTATGTGGAAGAAGTAGGTTCCACTATAAAAAAGGGATAGGATGAGTGTCACAGTATAGACTAAATTGATACATATTTGTATGAACTTATAGTTTTGAATACTATCAGTTCTGTTTTGACATATGCCTTATTAAAAACTATTATGTCATGAAAAGTCAAGAGTTATGGAAGAACAAAGCTAGAATGTAAAACTAAAATATTTCGACAGGTTCAACAGGGACACACACACACACACACACACACCTTAGATAAGTACCTAAAAAACATATAGTACAGTTTACACATTAAATAGGTAATAGATTGAAGAGCTGGCAAATGTGGGTCTTTACCTTGCAAAGGACCTAAAGTTTTCTTGTATAAATAAGCACTAGTAGAACTGCAAATTTGGAGTTATTTTGAGGTTCATGTTACAAAATATCTAACAAATGCAACTTAAAAAAAAAGGCCAATTTCATTTCTGGTTTGAGAGGACACCATCAGCCATAGCACTGGAAGCATGGTGATGGAAATGTGAGGTCGTATTATGCCAGCAGAGGAAAGTGATCTATTCACCTTTCTCTGGACTTGAATGAGAGTTTTGTTAGTTGTTGTTTTGTTTTTTATTTTTTTTAACATATGGTTTACTCTTTTTATTATTGCCTAGAATTGTGAAGTCTATATGTACAATGAACTCTCCCCAACCCCGAGACAGGGTTTCTCTGTCCTGAAACTCATTCTATAGACCAGGCTGGCCTCTGCCTTCCAAGTGCTGGGATTAAAGGCATGCGCCACCACCCCCGGGCTGAACTTTTCAATCTATACCAAAAAATTTAGCTATTACTGAGAGGTTTTTGCTATGAAAACCAGGTTATTGCTGGATACAATTGCTGGGGAAAGACAAACTCACCAGTTCCTGGATGAGCTATTTAGAATGGATTTTCCCTTCTGTCCAACACTGACCAACGAGACTTCAAAAAAATTCACTAGGTTGTTCTTTAGAAAGATTAAAGACAGTTGTTAAAAAAAATTCTTTCCCACCCAGTGAACCTCAGATTATTTTAAAAAGTTATCAAAGTTAGAAAATTTTAAAGGTATAAATTGCTCTCAGTTGTTGGAGGTAGCCCAAACAATATTTATCAGACAAGTGACTGAGACAAGACCTTTTGCATAAACTAAAAACCATAGTCATGTCACTGATGAGTCACAGACTTAACAGACACTTAGCAAAATTTTGGTTTCTTACCCTCTGTCAAAAGAATATCTCTTAGCTGCTTCCAATCAGAAGATACAGTTATCTCTCAGATTAAACAATACCCAATAACACTAGAAACAAAAAGGGAAGCTGTAGACCATGTTGCCTGTACTCACTAATCCAAACTATCCTTGTCCAGGTTATCCTAAAGTGGAGGTGCTTCTCCTGCCTTTGACTACAGGCAGAAAATAAAAAGAAAGAAAGAAAGAAAAAATATTATTTAAAATTTGTCTGGCACACTTCTGTTTCTCCCAAGATCAGTCAGTTTTCAAATTAATTAGAAAGTCTTACACTTTTGCACTTTTATTAAATGCCCCTGACAGCCAGAAAAACTACTTCCACACATCAGCTGGAGTTTTTCTTGTCAAGAAAATCAGGTAATTCCAGTGTCTATTTTCAAAATCATTTTCACACAAGACTTTTTTTTTTTTTTTTTAAACAGAAAGTAGTTACTTTCTCACTGAGTTAAAATGTCTCCTTTTCTAGGCGGTGGTGGTACTTGCCTTTAATCCCAGCACTTGGGAGACAGAGGCAGGCAGATTTCTGAGTTCGAGGCCAGCCTGGTCTACAGAGTGAGTTCCAGGACAGCTAGGGCTACACAGAGAAACCCTGTCTCGAAAACAAACAAACAAACAAAAAGTTTCCTTTTCCTTAAATCAACAGAAGTTTTACAAAAGGTAAGCCAGGCATGTCAACACACAGTTAGTGTCCCAGAACTTATGAGGCAGAGATGGTATTACAAATTCAAAACTAGGTTATATAGTAAAAATCCACCTCAAAATTTTTCAGTTAAATTAAATTAAAAATTGTTGTTTGTGCTAGTCTAGTTACACAATTCCTATCTGGCACAATAAGTTGTTTTGGTTTTGGTTTTGTTTTGCAATAGGGTTTCATTATGACATGGAACTCGTTATATAGTCCAGGTAGGCCTCAAATTCACAAGATCCACTATATTCTGCACAGAATGGAGATCAGTACCACCAAGCTATAAACCCTACAACTTACAACATTGCTTGCCTGTAGGAAATATTTGTGCAATAGTGTCAGTGTTAATTTTTGTGTTGTTGGTTGTTTGATTTTCATCTTTTGAGTTTTTGGAGAGAAAGGAAGAGGTTAGGAAGAAGGAGAGAGAACGAATCTGAAGTTGAGTATGAAGAGGGACAGAAACATCTGGAAAGAACTCAAGAAGAAAAACATGATCAAAATATATTACATGAAAATCTTTAGATAAACAGGGAATAAACTCCTGTATGATGCAGAGGATTGACAAGTATTTATTACCTGTACACACTCCAAAAGATTAGAGAGAATAGAATGCAGTATTTTTATTAAAACACACACACACAGTTTGTCTTCATGTTCAGGAACTCAGCTATTTGGTTTTTGTAGGTTTGTTTTGTGGTACTTGCAGTTCAAGCTAGGATTGTAAACATGGCAGTTAACAGCACTGTCACTAACATGCACTTGCTCCTGTCCCCCTTCTCTCCATTTTTGAGACAGGGTTTCCATATATAAACCAAACCTTGATGCCTTAGCTACTGTGACAGGCAAGGCATTATAGGTATTCATAATGTATTCTTGCTGGAGTTATTTTAGGTTTAACTGAAATTTGATCTCCTTGATGGAAAATCCCATGGACAATTACCTAACTGTATTCTAGGAACCCAAAGCCAATGGTTGACTGCTCAGAACCCCCACCCACAGCAAATAGCTTCTGTTAAACTGCTAGGAAATACCAGGATTTGTATTTGCCTATAAACACCTCTTGGTCTAAACACTGGGGAGGTCCAGAATACCTGAGTGTAGTCCCAGTTGGCTGGAATGAAGACTTTCAGTTGACTATAAACTATGTCTAATTGATAATCTCTAGTGAGCTCCCCAAAGTACTTTGGAGACCCTAAAAGATCCCCAGACTAGACCCAGACACTTAGGGGCCTCAGAATCCCAGGAGCAGGCAAGAGTGCACTAGCTAGAGAATATACACCGTGACATGATCAGGGTCCCAAGAAAATCCTCTCTAATGGATTCCTGCCAAGCGTTTCACGGGTATCCAAAAGATAAATCAAATGTCATCTGGTCTAAACACCCCTGGTCTATTATAAAAGATTCTATCTGGTTAAGACACAAGAGGAGAGGTTGAACGCAATATAGATCCTGTGTCTAGGATTTGTGTGAGATGTCACTGGATTCCCCTAGTCTGTTCAGGTATATGAATGTGTGGAAGCCACACCAGGTTTTTACTATGTGTCTCTCTGCATGAATGTGTCTCTTTCAGAGTGTTTCTGTGAGTTCTGCTGGTTGGAGAAACAGATCTAAAATGGAAGTGGGGAGTAAGCTGTCTTGGAGTATTCAATGCAATAACTCAGCTGCCTCCAAGGCAGTGCTCCATTTCCCTCAGGCTCATGAGCCACCACAGGCTGTACATCCTTGCTGTAGTGATGTACTTCCAGAGGCTGTGATTAGATAAAACCTCAAAGAAAGAAAAAAAAGGAGGAGAGTTAGATGAAATAATTGGTATTACTTTCCAACTACCTGGTCCTCATGGCTAACTACCTTATTGTTAGCATTGCTATGACTGTTGAGGCTTACTCTGGTTTAGCTAATGCTGGGGCCCTGCATCCTCAACTGCATAGCCAACTAAGGTACTGGCAAGTAAGACCAATTATGATTCGTTATAACAGAATGAGTAAAGATTTGCCTCCTGCCCAAAGGACCAGTGTGGAATATGGCAGTGCAAGACAGTGTAGAGGTTCCTCCATCTTGTGCTCTTGCTGGAGTTATTTCAGGCTTAACTACAATTTGATCTCCTTGATGGAGAATCCATGGAAAATTACCCAACTCTATTCTAGAAACTAAAGGACAAGATGTCTTAGCTACCTTAGCTTCAGTTAAGCCGCTTGTTTGTGCAAACATCCCCCTGCAGCTCTACTGAGCAAGATACCAGGATGTGATTTTGTCTTTTAAAAGTCCTTTGGTCTAAAAGCTTTGGGATATGCTTAGGTCTGGCATACCTGAGTATAGACCAAGTCAGTTGGAATAAAGACTTTGAATTGGCTATAAACTATGTCTGAATGGTCATCTCTGGTGTGATGACCCCATAATGTTACCTGAGAGCTGGGATTTGAGACATGCAGTAGTACTCCATGTCCAGCTCAAGTATACACTATTTCTTTTCTTTCTTTCTTTT
>NW_022196905.1:522740-550811 GCF_008632895.1 Mastomys coucha
CTGTGTAGCCCTGGCTATCCTCAAACTTACTCTGTTGACCAGGCTGGCCTCAAACTCAGAGATCCACCTGCATCTGTGTCCCAAGTGCTAGTTAAAGGCATATGCCACCACATCCCAGTATATATTTCTTTTTAATGCATAAAATTAACAATGGTTGTTTTAGCGCATTATAAAGTAACATAAGAACTCTTATGTAGGTAATATCTTATTTGTTGACTTTAAAACTATCTTACTATGTAGTCACAGGCTAGCTTCTCTATAAAGGTCAAGTTAGCCTTGATTGACATTGTGATTTTCTTGTCTCAGCTATCTGAATGCAGAGATTCCAGGTATAAATCAGTGTAACTGGCCTTGGAATCGAATATATTATCACCTAGATAACAATCAAAACCTGTTTGCAAACAGGGGCAAAATCTACACACACCCACATGGCAGCCCACAGCTGTGATCTGACATCCTCAGACAGACAGATATACAGACAAAACACAAAAGCACATAAAATAAATAACTTTAAATAAAAAAGAATCAGGTATGGTAGCACAGGCCTTAAAAAACAAAACAAAACAACAACAACAAAAAAAAAACCACTCACACCACTGAAACACCACCACTGTGAATGTGATGAATAGCCAACAGCTAAATGGCTCTAAGTCATTCTCATGGAAAATAATATTCCCCAAAGCTCTCAGACCTAAGGAACTAGAAAACAAAAAGAACACAAGGATTTGTAAGAAAAATGACATGTGCAATTATGAATACATCATAGTGCAAAATATGAAATAGTAATATCCAAATGGCTACTGGATATATAGAGCTAGAATCAAGAAGAGTCTGTAGCCAGAGAAAAGACCAAGAAGCACAGCTACTAGTAAATATCTGATATGTAGGATATCCAATTTGTGACCTCAAAGGGGTCATGACCCACAGGGTGAGAATCACTGATCTAGACACACCTGCCATGTGCTAGGGCCTCAATGTGCTGCAATAATTTCCCATCTGGCATATGTGCCCCTTTTGATATTCTGTTCTCAAATTCACTCTCCCACATTCTACTGCTCTGAATAAATATCTGTTTTCTGATGATGCAAATACATAATCAGAAAAGTATCTGCAAATACTTTGAGAATTACATGCAAGAGGACTTTCCCACATAATCATTAAAGAAATTCTAAACTGGAACGCCTGGAGACTCCAAACAGAAAAGTTCTTCAACAGAAACTTTCCTCACAGTGTGAGTATGCTTAAGTTCAAGAGCACTTTAGATTGAGAAAATTAACTAAAATGCAATTTTTCAAGAAATTACAAGATATTTCTACACAGGTATAGGTTGTTTGTTAAAAACCTATTCAAACTGCTTTTGGAAAAGTTTCACTTTACATAAAAATAGACATGAAACGAAATTTTCCCAACTTAGAACATATAATCTCATGATATATAATCAAAATTAAATAAATTAGAGCAAATATATAGGAATACTTTGGATATAGTATATTTAAACTAGGTTTCTTACATAAAATAAAATTTATCCTGTCTACAAGAAATAAGGCATGGGGGAGGGAGCAGAGACTGAAGGAATGGCCAACTTTGAGATCCATCCCATGGGCAAGCACCGGTCCCTACCACTGTTAATGGCACTCTATTACGCTTGCAGACATGAACATGTCCTCTGAGAGGCTCCACTCAGCAGCTGACTCAGACAGACACAGACACCAAACACAGTCAAACAGTGGATGGAGTCTGGGATCTCTTATGGAAGACTAGAAGGAAGGATTGAGTGCCCTGAGGGGATAGAAACTCCACAGGAAAACCAACAGAATCAACTAACTTGGACCCTTGGGGCTCTCAGGGACTAAACCACCAACCAAAGAACGTACATGGACTGGACTTAGGCCTCCCTACTCATATATAGCAGATGTGCAGCTAGACCTTCATGTGGGGTCTGAACAACTGGAATGGGGCTATCCCCAAAAGCTGTTGCCTGTGTGTGGGATATGTTCTTCTAGCTGGGCTGCCTTGTCTGGCCTCAGTGGGAAAGGAAGGACCTACTCTTGAAGACTGGAAGTACCAGGTTTGGGGGTAGATATTCAGGGGGCCTCCACCCACTCAAAGGAGGAGAGGGGTATGAGGAAAGAATTGTGGGATGGGGAATGGGGAGGGGACAGTGAGTGGGATGTAAAGTGCATTTAAAAAAATTAAATTAAATTAAAAATATCCCACTGAGTATTCTTTAATTATTTTGGCTAATACAATTTTAATAAGTATAGTAAAGTTTGAAAAATCTGTTTTAAAATAGTCATTTAAGTATCAATCACCAGGAAATATATACTTGTAACCTCAGCACACAATTAGTAGAGGCAGCAGTACTAAGAGCTTTAGGCTAGCCTGGACTACAGAGAAAGACTAACAACAACAAAATAATCAATTCACAGAATTTTCACCCAGTTCACAGGGTATACAAATGGGTTAATATATTATCAGTAGAGACAGGTACAAATAAAATATGTTAATATTTCCTCTCAGAGATGATAACTTTTCAGATAGAACACAAATCTGTAAAAATTTCTAAAGAAACATTAAGTTTCAAATATTCTTTTTGAATACAAACTAAGTACTTTGCTTATGTATCTTTATAAGAGCAAAAGATTCTCACTGAGTAAAAACAGTCAACTACTGCTCTCTGTAACATCTGTAGGCTAAACTTAGGAACAGATATAATTCAGAGGAAAATACTACCCTTTTCCGCATGCTTTCCACATGAGGCATTCTATATTATGCCTGATTTACTATGTTCTCTGAAAAATCCACAAAAATTCCAACATAGAGAAGCAAGGGAAGAAAAAGTAGCAGTGTGTTTAAAGCTGTGCTTTCTTACCCAGATGTTGCTGAAGAGCCCAAGAGGAGTTTGCACGATCAGAGAGTATCTTCTCAACGGCTGAAGGAAGTCTCTTCCAATTAGAAAATTCCAAAGTAAAGATAAGGACGTCATCACTGACTGAATCAACCCTGTGTCAACAACATATTAACGGGCCATCAGAAAATAAGTAAGTGTGTGTGTATGTCTCTCTGTGTGTATTTGCTTCTTGTACTAACTATATACATATAAGCAAATGCCACATCTTATTTTTAAAGAACTTAATGATGAAAGGGAAACCACAGCAAAACCACAGAGAGTATTCATACAACTAAGGCAACTTCATTAGCCTCCTAGAAGAGGAATAACGTTGTGTGCAGCAATCCAAGGGGCCTCAAGAGGGATTTCTACACTCCCAAGAAGCAGGCCCTTTCTTTTTCCATTGGAAAAAGTTATCAGTGTCTTGGCTGAACTTGCCATTACCTCCTCCCAACTGGGCTGTCTTGCCAAATGTAGTCTGGCTATTCCTATAGGCACAGAATGATCCAGAAAGGATAAAGCTGAAATATCTCCACTCCTCCCTAAGCTGAGTATAAAAGAGAGATGGTTCCATCCCCATCAGCCCTCACCTCCTTACTATTCCCAGATGTTATGCAGCTATTCTAAGAACCTTCATTATAGCCTTAGCCCTAAAGAGTGATCTAACATAACATTCAGCTTTAAGAACAAAAATATGAGGTCCACACTAAAAGATCTTCCTCTCTCTCTTTTTTTTCAAAACAACACAGGATTCCCTATCATCCACCTAAAAGAGGCTTCCCCAAATGCTAGAAATGAAATCTAATGAAAATTTTAAAAATGGTTTAAAGTAAATCTCAATTTCTAATATGCTCTTACATAAATGTCTAAATTCTTTAAGCTCCTAGCTCTCTTACATAATATGTAACCTACCTATTTCTGCATGTATGTCAATATATAACTAGAATATGAAAACTTCAGTATTGTATTTTCCAGATCTCACATCATTATAGACATGAAATACACTCACAACTTTAAGAAAACTTAAAATCCTAGCAAATTACTCATCCAAGTTCAACTACACAGCCTCACATTGTTTGAAGAAAAAAAACCAGAACAACTATATAAGCTTTATGTGTCAGACCCCAGACAAATGGCTAAGATACTTTATTTAACATATCAAAGCAGACACTGCCCATCAGCCCCTTTCAGCACCATTAGTACCCATTAAGGAGACATCCTGGTTGGCATATCCCACCTCCTACCATAAACTCTCCAGCCCAGTGACTGGGCTAAGCCTCTTCCCTAGATTCTCTCCCATCCATTTATAACCCAGCCATATGCCAGTCTCTTAGTCTTTTGGTCTCCTGGGATCTTGGCCTGTTTCCCCTCTCTTCCTCTCCACCCCCCACTCTCCTCACATTTTTCCATTCAGTAAGGAGGTCATGTTCACTCTGGAATCACCCAGATGCCTCTGTCTGTGCTCTCTCTTCATCTATAATAAAAACCTCAACTCATTAGGAATGGTTATGTCCTTTTTAAATTTATCTCATTTAACTAGTACAAAACAATTTCTTTTTATGCTCAATTTCTGCAGACACTCCAAGAGAACAACTGAAGGAAAGAAACGGAAAGGGCAGTTTAGTTGTTGGTTCCTCAGAAAGCACCTCGAGAAAAGGGAGGGATATATGTAGACATCTCTGAATAGAAAGTGACTAGTAGTGAAGTATATGAACATTATCAATTAAGAATGCTATGTTTGTTTCTTAACACTTTCCTATTTCAACAAATCTAAGAAATGGGGTATGTACCAAGGATGTATTAACCACAAAAAAAAAAAAAACTCAACTATTTATACATGGAGTAAAAAAAAAACCATCTGAACTAGAAAAAGAACAGTATATTTTATGAACCTTGGAACTACTATGGTCAAAATTGCACTCTCCTTACCAAGAGCTGATTTAGTTGGTTAGAGAACAAAGGATAACAGTCATCTTTTTCTTCCATAGGTTTTAGAGAGCAAAAGAAAACTGGCAATATTTAACTCCTCTTTCCAAATTTTCCTAATTTAGAAGTAGGAAGAAAAGTTGGCACAAATTCCTAGGTTTCACTATGGATGGAAGTGCCTGACCTTAAATAACAGAACTACTTCATTCCCCTGGATATATGAAGTTAAAGTAAAGTGATGAAGAACATAGATTTGAGTGCCACATAGGACATCTGGGAAACTCCAGGATGTGAAAGTTGAAAGCAGTGGAGTCAGTTCATGGTTTCAGGAGAAGAAAAGTTAAAATTGTAGCTGAAGAAAAAGTAGATGCTCTGGAGACAGGTATCACTAGGGTTTAGGATAAAGGAGAACAGACTGTCAGAACTGTCTATAGGTATTTGATGTCTTTAGCCAAATTTAAAGCACAGTCAGGAGGTGACTTCCAGAACAGTGAAGGGTTATCTTTTGCAAGCTAGCCCCAGAGAAGAGCTAATCATGAAAAATTCACTAAGACATTAGCATCGTCTTACATAACCATGTTAATTACTAGATATAACTGGCACTTGCAAGTATACTATAGCACAATAGAATGCATATGGGGAGGGAGAACTGTTATGACAAACAAATGAAAGTTTCTAAATTAGAGATGTTTCTTTGAATTGTCAGTAATTGTCCTGTTTCATTCAATTATCTTAAAAATAGAGTTTTGCACAAATTAATATAGAAGAATAGAGTGGTAACTGAGCATTTGATAGGCACCTATCAATTTTTTTATTAGCTTTTTATTTACATTTCTTTTGTTTGTTTGTTTGTTTGTTTTGTTTTTTGGTCTAGGTTGAAAACTTTTTTTTTAACTCCTTTTTTTTATTGGATATTTTGTTTATTTACATGTAAATCTCTCCTTTCCCAGTTTCCCCTCCAAAAAACAAAGAAACAAACAAAAACAATGAAAACAAACCCCTGTTGCCTCCCCCCTCCCCATGCCCGCCACCCCACCCTCTCCCACTTATTGGCCCTGGCATTCCCCAACACTGGGGCATAGAACCTTCACAGGGCCGAGGTCCTCTCCTCCTATTGATAATCAAATTTGCAATCCTCTACTATACACATGCTGCCTGAACAATCAGACCCCTCCATGTGCAGTCCTTGGGTGGTAGTTGAGATCCTGGGAGCTCTGAGGATACAAGTTAGTTCATATTGTTGTTCGTCCTAAGGGGCTGCAAACCCTTCAGCTCCATTGGTCCTTTCTCTAACTACTTCACTGGGGACCCTGTACTCAGTTCAATAGATGTCTGTGAGCCTCTACATCTGTATTACTCAGGTACTGTCAGAGACTCTCAGGAGATAGCTATATTTAGGCTGGTTTGCCCTTCCTTCAGTCTCTGCTCCATAGTTAATCTCTGCAACTCCTTCCGTGGGTATTTGGTTCCCCTTTTAAGAAGGAATGAAATGTCCACCTTTTGGTCTTCCTTCTTCTTGAGTTCCTTGTGGTTTGTGGGTTGTTCTTCCTGTATTCCAAACTTCTGGGCTAATAACCACTTATCAGAGAGTGCATACCGTGTTTGTTCTTTTGTGATTGGGTTACCTCACTCAGGATGATATTCTCCAGATCCATCCATTTACCTAAGAATTTCATAAACTCATTATTTTTAATACCTGAGTAGTACTCCATTGTATAGATGTACCACAATTTCTGTATCCACTCCTCTGTTGAGGGACATCTGGGTTGTTTCCAGTTCCTGACTATTATAAATAAGGCTGCTATGAACAT
Source organism: Mastomys coucha (assembly GCF_008632895.1). NCBI lineage: Eukaryota > Metazoa > Chordata > Mammalia > Rodentia > Muridae > Mastomys > Mastomys coucha. Next base: position 529,368 of record NW_022196905.1, read on the forward strand.
GGTGGACCACGTGTCCTTATTACATGTTGGAGCATCTTTTGGGTATATGCCCAGGAGTGGTATAGATGGGTCCCTCTGCTCACCAACCCACCCTCTCCTACCCTCTCCCCACTTCCTGGTCCTGGCATTCCCCTATACTGGGTCATAAACCTTCACAGGACCAAGGGCCTCTCCTCCCATTGATGACCGACTAGGCCATCCTCTGCTACATATGCAGCTGGAGCCATGAGTCCCACCAAGTATACTCTCTGGTTGATAGTTTAGTCCCTGGGAACTCTGGGGGTACTGGTCAGATCATATTATTGTTTAAATGTTTAAAACATCTGTTGAGAGAGTACAATCAGGGATTCAGTATGTTATTAGGAAAGTGGAAGGAAAGAAGATTCCGCAGAAAGAAAAATCAACTTTAAGAAGTAGAGAGATGTTGCTCAGAGATGCTCAGCATGCAGAAATGCTAGCTGCTGAGCCTGATGACCTAAAACTGACTCTTGCAAGGCTTATTTCACTAGCGGTCTGTAAAGTAACACATTCTCTATTAGACTGGAGCCTTTGGTTCTAGTTTTTCATTTGACTAATCAAACCTGTTGCTCACATGCCATACTACAGGTACCTACCTGAGATAACAACTTTTGCTAAATCTGAAAGTGTGTAGAAACAATCTTGTCACCACAGAATCCTGACTCAACATTCATATAATCTCTTATAAAGGGCTGACATGATAAACAACCAGAATGAAGTAAGTTACACCCTCAGATACTGTGAAAGCTACACCTTTCCTAACCATGTGCATGCAGACCCTTCTTAGAGAACTCTGTGCAGCCCCAAACTCCTTCAAACCAGCAGAGCGACAATTGGTCAATACTCTCACATAATGTAGCTATGGTGGTCAGTGTACATACACACACACACACACACACACACACATACACACACACACACACACACACGCACACACATACACACACACACACACACACACACACACACATATGCACACAGACACACACACATATGCACACAGACACACACACACACAGACACGTGTGTACACACACACAGACACACACACGCACACACACGCACGCACACACACGCACACACACACACGCACACATACACACACACACCCTAGACCAGACATCTCAGCAACCGATGCCTGAAGTAGTCTCAACACCAACGGGAAGGGCTCATTAGGGAGATTTCTTACCAGGACTTGCTGCTCAGCAGAATCAATGGGTCAAATCCAGCAAGCAGAAGATGTGGCAACCATGCCTTATATTTTGTTTGTGCTTTAACTGCATAACTTACAAATTCAGATGTATGATTCCAAGGTACCATCAGGCAGCCTTTCTTCAAAAAACAGCAAAACATTGAAAACTTCTCATACTTGAGGCAGTGTGCCAAGTGAAGTTCATTTAACTGGGCTCCATACTTCAAAAGAATATTCACAATTCCAGAAAACTCACAGCTTCACCAAAAAAAGAAAGGAAGAAAGAGAGAAGGAAAGAAAGGAAGGAAGAAAGGAAGAAAGGAAGAAGGGAAGGAAGGACAACAAAGTTTAAAAGTTAGACTTCATTACAACAAATACTTTTATTAACAAATTTTTAATAGTAGTTACAATTAGAAATGAAAATGGCACTTGGTATAACCAATGGCTGTTACATACAATACGTTTTGATACAGTAACGAGAAAGAAAACTTTATGTATCAATCCCTCTGCATTGTTTGAGCTTTCAGTACTAAGATTTTTAAAATATCTTTCACAAAGAAATCTTCTTTCAAGCTATAATGTTTTCTACAATTAAGCATTTCTGCTACGATATTTTTTTTTTTAAAAAAAAGAAGCTAATGAAGAACATGGTAAGTCCCTGAAGATTGATTCATTCTAGAAACCTTAATGTTATGTATCCTTAGCCAATTTCCACTCTTTTATATTCAGCAAATATGTAGGTAGGTAGGTGGGTAGTTACAGAAATCACACTTATCATATAAGAAAGTTTTTCTAATGAACAAATTTTAACTTACAACTCTGTATTATGAAGTTAATCTTACTTTTTAAGCATTTCTGTAAAATAAACATTTACCATTTTTACCTATTAATTGCTTAAAAACAGATCATCAAACAAGGAAAGTTACATGGAAGAAGCAGGTGTAATTCGCATTTGAAAAAGTCACAGGAGATCCAGGCACCTCCCAGCTCCCTCCTGGGCCAGTCTGGAAGAGACCATGGGCTGGACTTGATACCTCACAGCATACACCCTCACTGCAGTTCAACTCCCGCCCTATGCCCCCACCCCAGGTATTCAGACACATCTAGCTTCACAGGTGAGATCTTAAACCCTGCCCAGAGACACAGCATAACAAGACCCCTGCAATCCACAAAAGCAGTTTCCTGCCCAGCGAGATACCACGGTATCTTCCAGCTCCCACCTGTGCCCCTCAGAAGAAGAGACCTGATTACACACACACACACACACACACACACACACACACACACACACACACACACCAGTGGCAGCTGCAACCAACAGTTCAAATTCCCAAGCTCACAGGCTCACAGGAAGGATAGGCTCCAGTCAGAGACAGGGAGGCCACATGACATCAGAGATAACCAGATGGCAAGAAGCAAGCAAAAAAACATAAGCAACAGAAACCAAGTTGAATTGGCAACTTCAGAACCCAGTTCTCCCACCACAGCACGTCTTGGATACCCCTACATACCTATAAAGCAAGATTCAAATCTAAAATCACTTCTCAGGATAGGGATGGAGGACTTTAAGAAGGACATAAATAAATAACTGCCTTAAAGAAATACAGGAGAACACAAGTAAACAAGTAGAAACCCTTAAAGAGGAAACACATAAATCCCTTCAAGAAGTACAGAAGAACACAATCAAACAGGTAAAGAAATTGAACAAAAACATCCAGTGTCTAAACCTGAAAATAGAATCATTAAAGAAAACTCAAAGGAAGACAGCCCTGGAAATGGAAAACCTAAGGAAGAGAACAGGAGTTAACAGATGCAAGCATCACCAACAGAATACAAGAGATAGAAGATAGAATCTCAGCAGAAGGTACAGACATAGACACAACAGTCAAGGAGAATACAAAAAGTGAAAAGCTCCAATCTCCAAACATTCAAGAAATCCAGGACACAATGAAAACACCAACCTGAGAATAATGGTATAGAAGAAAGTGAAGATTCACAACTCAAAGAGTCATAAACATCTTTAACAAAATTATAGAAGAAAACTTTCCTAATGTGAAGAAATGACCATAAACATACAAAAGCCTATAGAACACTAAACAGATGGGACCAAAAAAGAAATTCCTCTCATCACATAATAATTAAAATACCAAATGCACACAACAAAGAAACTATGTTGAAAACAGTAAGGGAAAAAGGTCAAGTAACATATAAAGGCAGACCTATCAGAATTATACCAGATTTCTCAACAGAGACTCTAGAAGCCAGAAGATCCTGGACAGATGTCCTACAGAACCTAAAAGAAGAAAAATGCCAGCCCAGGCTACCATACCCAGCAAAAATCACAAATACCAAGGATGGAGAAACCAAGGTATTCCAAGACAGAACCAAATTTAAACAATATCTTTCCACAAATTCAGTCCTACAGAGAATAGTGTAAGAAAAAGGCCAACACAAGGAGGGAAACTACACCCAAGAGAGAGCAAGAAATTAATCTTTGCACAACAAGCCCAAAAGAAGAGAAACACACAAACATAATTCCAACTCTAACAACAAAACTAACAGGAACCAACAATCATTGGTTCCTAATATCTTTCAGCATCAATGGATTCAATTCCCCCATAAAAAGACATAGGCTAGCAGATTGTAAACAGATATGTAAACAGGATTCTGAATTTTGCTACATACAGGAAACACATCCCAGAGTCAAAGACAGACATTACCTCAAAGTAAAAGGATGGGAAAAAATTTTCCAAGCAAATGGTCCCAAGAAACAAGCTGGAGTAGCCATCATCCTAATATCCAACAAAATAGACTTTCAACCAAAAGTTATCAAAAAAGATAAGGAAGGACACTACATTTTCATCAAAGGAAAAATCCACCAGGATAGACTCTCAATTCTGAAAGTCAATGCCCCAAATGCAAGGGTGCCCCACATTTGTAAATGAAATGTTAGTAAAGCTCAAAACACACATTGAACCTCACACAATAAAAGTATGAGATTTCATATGCAGACTGGGGGCGTTGAGGGGGGAGGAGATGTGGGATGTGGTGTAGTTGGAAGGTGGATGTGGGGGTGGTGGGGAATGGAATATGGAGTGTAAAAAAAATTAATATTAAAAAAAGGATAAAGAGATGGTACAGCTACAAAAAAGAACTATAGCAGAGCTTGAAAATTAATATTTGACTTTTAAATATAATTATTAAGAACTATATTAGGAAATGCTGCATACCAAATATGTTAGATGTAACAATATCTAAAAACGACAGTTTATTCTAAGGCTCGTAAACTTAAAAAAGGGGGAGGGGAGGAGTTAAAGTTAAGTAACCGGAAGCAGTCAGTATCTTACTTGATGAAGTTTCATTTCTGATTCTTGAATCATTTTAAAGACATCAAAGGAGGCTTTTACACTTGCATTTACACTAATACATTTAAAGTATTCTATTCCCTAAACCTGTTAAACTAAAAGTATAACCCAGGTCCAAAGGGAAAAGGCAAACCATCTGCAGTGAGGTTGGCGTTATCAACCTCACTGCAGCTAAACTGAACAGCAGATATTGTAGCCGGCCTCTTCTAGGTTAGCAACTTAGTACTAACAGAGATACAATGTTTCCACTACGAAGAGAAGTTGCTTGGGAATTAAGAACAAGTAAAATGGAACAATGTACATACTCCTTTTGTAAAGCCATGCACAGAGGGGAACTGAATCCGAATACCAAGCACATTTGTGCATCTGGGCTATAGCCATTCTGCAGTAACATTTCCAGGCACTCTTCTTGTCCTCCAAACACTGCAGAGTAAACAGGGCTCACTTTGTCTGCTCCAGTGTCACAAGTCCGGTTAGTAAGTGGTATTAACAAGTCCAAGGTCCTTCAAATACACAATGGAAGAATATTTAATATTTTCAGGTGCATAAGAATAGGCAACATCTTTCCTATACATATTTTATGAATCAGCCACTGACTGGACAATTTAAAGACATCTTTGTCTTTCCTATATTTTCTAACTCCAGTAAATGTCTACATGCTTCATAGTTACTACAAAACATTACCAGTACTACTGCTTAATGCAAAGCTTAAATAGACCTGAAAAAGAATTGAGTAATACAGTAAATGTACCTGTTTTCCTCGTTAACTGTTACTTGCCTTACCACCACATGACCTATGCCAATTTTTATTTTTTGGTATTTCAATATTTTGGTATTTCAGGACCTAATACATTATTTAAAATTTTAGTACACAAAATATAAAGTAGTTGAGAAAATGAGGGGCTAGGATATTGCCCAGAGGTACAGTCTTTTTGTCTATTATGCTGGAGGGCCTGGGTTCAGTCCCCAGCACTGGGGATTGTATAATGGACAGATGTGGTAACACATCCCTATAACTTAGCAGTCAGAGACTGAAGCAGAATATTCATGACTTCAAGTCTACCACAGATGAATAACAAATTCCAGGATCCAGGGCTACTCAGCAAGGCTCTGTTTCACATACAAACAAATAATAAGAGAAAAATAAAATGAAGTATTCCCTTCTTAAATATTAATCAGTTTGGTTTCCCATTAGTAAGAATTTTTAAATATGGCAAGTGGCATGAAATGAGAAATTACAATTTAATCACAAAAAACTATAACTTACAGTAAAATATTACAATCTCACAAAAATATAGTCAATAATATCTGAGGTACATTTATAAAGAAGAGAATGCTCCAAAAAAGATAGCTAAAATGTAGTTCTATATTGTCTGTAACCTCACCTCAGCAATTAGCTGCAGAGAACACTATTCAGCTCTGAAGACAAAACTATAAGAACTAAGCAGCTGGAAAACCCCCCTCCTTTCTAGGACTGTTTCTCTTGGTTGCTTTTCTTTCCATAGAATAGACCTAAAACAACACTGAACAAGAACTGAAATCATAGATGGATTACCTTTGGAGTAGGCTACGGATGAAATCAGTGCAAAAGGATGCTCGAAATAGAACACAATTAAGAACAAATTCCTATGAGAGTTTTGGTTATCAACTTAAAACTAAGTACAACTGTTTAAAGATTTTTTTTTATCAACAATTAGAAGAAATGGACCTAATTTTTTTTTTGTAAAGGACATAAATTGAGTGATAAGGGGGTACAAACTAGAAAAAGGCTAGAGGGGGGTAAAAGTGTTCAAAACATGGGATGAAAGTCTCAAAGAGTAATAAATTTTAAAAAGCATTTAAGAGGAAATACCAAATATTGAAAACAAGTATTTTATTAAAACTAAGAATCTGGTTGACAACTTTTAAATAAACATGTCTGAGTTTGAAAGGTGGGCTAGAAAAGTATACTGTCCCAGGCAAGCATACTTACAAAGACCTTGAGAATATATGCTACCTGGTGAAGCAATAGTCAGCTTGTGGACTTTGTGTACCTACTGTCTAAACATAATGACCATTTTGTCATTTTTAATTAAACATCAATGGTATATATTGGAAGCACTATTGAAGAATTATGACCCTAAGGACTGCAAACATGATTATTAAATCTGTCCATACTGATTTATGAGAGGAAACCTTATTCTTATTGATATAACCAGATTACTAACTCCAAAATTCCCCTACTCACCAATACTTTCTCCAAAGTATACTAATGATTTCCTAGGGACTTCTAGCAAAGAAAGAATAACAGAAGTGGGAAGAATACCAGACTAGACATGAGATTAGGTAAAAAGCTTAGTCAAAGGGTTTAAGATAGGGTAGAGGGCTCAACCCACACAAAAGGAAGACTCCATGCCAAAAACATGCTCTTTCTGCAAACAGGGAGATAGTGCAAATTCGTGAATAAGGCCATCAGACTGCTAGTTAAAGGTGTTTGAAATAAAACTAGCAAGATAGGGAAAGAACAGCCATGAGCTAAAGAAATCCCTTTGCTCCAATACTATACCATCTACATACAGTCATTCTTCCTCAGAGTATGGAAATGAAAGATGTAGAGGAGCTGACCAAAGGGGGGGGGAGTAAAGGGAAGATGGGGAGTAAATTTAAGTATCCCCAAAACTGGTTTCAGAAAAAAATGAGCAAGCATTTTCCCTGACTCATATCTACTCCTTACTAGCTTTTAATTCCGAGACCATTTTTATTCTGTTTTGAGCACTTACTTTGTATGGCCCATTTGTGCAGCAGCATGAATGGGTAATTGCCAATTGTCTTCATTACAGTAAAGATCAGGATCCGCCCCATTGGACAGCAAAAGTTCCACACATTTTGTATGACCCTCTTGTGCAGCAATAAACAAAGGAGTAGCTTTATCCAAGGCTTGGCAATTGACATTTGCACCTAACACAAAACAAAATACTTAACCAATAATGGATATAGATGTTTTTAAAAAGAAGAAGAAAGCTGAAGCATAAATTTCAAGGTGCCATAAAAGGTTTTCATAGTACAAAAGCTTTCATCCTTACCGGATGCTATTGAAAAATATACTTATTTTACTAACCTGCATTTAAAAAGTTTTTGGTCTGCATTCGTAAAAACATAAAGGGTATTTTAGAATTCACCTCTTAAAAAAACCTTCTATTCAATGAAAGCTACTTATTCCTTTCCCTGGCCAAACAAGTCCTGTGGGTTCAAAGTACAAATAATTTTTAAAGATTTATTTTAATATGTACTTATGAGTTATGTGGGTATGTGCACACATACCTGTGCACATAAATTCAAGTATCTATGAAGGCTAGAAGTGGGCATCAGATTCCCTTAGAGCTGGAGTCCATAAGTAGTGAGCCTATCTAATATAGGTGCTAGATCTGAACTCCATCTTTCTGAAAGAACTCTTAGCCACTGAGACACCTCTCAAGCCCCAAAGTATATTTCAGAAGGAAAGGATGTGGTAAAGACCTATAACTACAACCCTTGGAAGTCTGAGAAAAGTTTGAGGATAACCTGGCTTTAAAAAAAAAAATGGAAAAAATACAATGGAAAATTATTGATGATAATTCCCAAGAAAGTACAAGTTAAAGCCTATGTGCTTTATTGATGTATTATTGGGACTTATGATTTTATTGATGTCACTAATTCATTTTAGGCTAAGATTTATGAGGAAAACATTACCAATAAATGACTGATATACATGGGATCTACTATTAAAGACCATATTCATTAGCCTTACAATTACATTTCTTCTGTCATGAGTATTGCATAGTAAAAAGCAACAATAAAAAGGAATGATGTTTTTTAATGGGGCTGAATAGATTTTAAAATAAAAACTGTTATTTTAATACTACTATATACAAATTGAAAAAGCAGCCAGGCAGAGCAAAGCAGTTCTCTGTGAGTTTGAGTTCAGCCTGGTCAACATAGTGAGTTCCAAGACAGCCAAAACTACATACTGAGATCCTATTTCCACAAACAAAAACAAACAAAAAGATTTAAAAGGGCTGAAAATGGCCTTAATTGTTGAGAAACTTTTGAAATTGTTAAAAAATAAATGGCATATTTCCACAATCACCTCACCAGCAAATAACATCTTAAATATGTTAGGACTCATGCTATCACACGATTGTGGTAACTTTTAAATTTCTCAAACATATCTCATTAGAAAAAAACACCATCAAAAATGGGGAAAATTCGCCGGGCGGTGGTGGCGCACGCCTTTAATCCCAGCACTTGGGAAGCAGAGGCAGGCGGATTTCTGAGTTCGAGGCCAGCCTGGTCTACAGAGTGAGTTCCAGGACAGCCAGGGCTATACAGAGAAACCCTGTCTCGAAAAAAAAAAAAAAAAAAAAAATGGGGAAAATTGACTATCTTCTATTCAGAACACCTTGAACAAGCTACACAGAGTAAATTAAAGACTGTGTGGAACCTTCCTGAATTGCAAAAATGCTAGGCAATTAGAATCTTCCTGACTTGGGTGCCTCATCTGCTGTTAGCTTCAGAGAGAAAAATAAAATCAATGAGAAAAGCTGAAGTTAACAGTAGGACCTGCTTAAAAAGAAAAAAAGAAAAAAAGCCACACTTCTAGTTTGATTGACAACTTCAAAGTATCAGAAATAATAAGGAACTGGGTCCTCTAAGACCACAACTGAAACATTTGAAAAGTAAGCTGCTGAAGGTCATGTCAGTTTACATGATTACATTAGAGACAGACCTTCATACCTTCTAACTAATGGTATTTAAAAAGTTTAGGGAAAGAAAAAATTTAAAAAAGAAATACGGGAATCACTATGCCTAGATTAACACTAATATCCATAGCGTGGGTGTCCTAAGGTAAAAAGAATAATTTTAGAAAGTTATTTGGGAATCCTCATCTTTAAAGTACAGGATCATAATGTCTCAGATCCCTTCATCTTGAACAACACGAAGGTTTATTTTTATCACTTTCTACCTTGACTTAAATATGTAGAGATTTAGGGGTTTTGGGTTAGGTTTGGTTTGGGTTTTTGGTTTTTTTGGTTGTTGTTCAGTTGGTTGGTTGGTTGGTTGGTTAGTTTGTGGATTTCTTTTGGTTTTGGTTTTAGGATTTTGTTTGTTTGTTTGTTTTTGTTTTTTGAGACAGGGTCTCTCTATGAAGTCCTGGCTGCCCTGGAATTCACTATGTAGACCACTCAGCAAATCTGTTGGTATGTGTCTCCCTCTAACTATCCATGGTTTCCTAGCTCTGTCAGAGCACATACCCTAAGACTTTAAAAGCCCTTCTTTGGTGAATCCTTCAGGTCAAGCAATGTTATAAAAAGAATGACAGAGTCACACAATCTTTTTGAGAAATGCTACATCTATAATCATAGTCACGAAGAAACTCTTACCTGGTAACATACTGACATCAACTATGTACACTTTTAGTTGCTACTTATATAAATTTCATCACCTGATTAAAGAATCATTCTCTAAGAACACAGTTAAAACCATGATCTTCTGAGCACAGAGGCTATCCTTCCTACCAGATGAAATAAGTATGTTCACGCTCTCTAGCTTCCCATACTGAGCAGCCACAAACAGCGGTGTGATTCCAAAGTCGTCTTGGCATTCTCTGTCTGCTCCTTGTTCAAGAAGCAGTTGTATAGTCTCAGCATTTCCCTAAAGCACAGACATATTTTTAAGTCAGTAAAAGCTCTTTCTAATTGGGTTTTACTTTTCTTATTTTCTCAGTAAAGAAAAACCTCAAAAAATGTAATGTCCTGTTACATTACTGTTACATTACATGAAAAAGATATGACATCAGATTACTCTACACTTCTATACAGCCTATTAAATGTAAACAAACTAAATACTGGCCTCTAGCAATTATAACCATTAGTCTTGCAAAGTTAGTTTGCTAACTTAAGCAGCAGGGAACTATAATGTTTTCTAAACATACAGTTATAATAAAACATACCATTTCACCTTATCAGTTTGTATCCCACATATTCTGATAGTTACTTATACAATCCCTATAATCCAAAGCTGCTCCAGCCACTATAACAGCTAGCTTATTTAGAATGATCATTAGCATTTAGCCTGACTTTTCTATTCTGCACTTGTCATTATAAATCAGATAAAACAGCAAAAAACTGTATAGGAAAGGGTAAGAAATACAATTTACACGGAAATGAAATAAATTCAGAGACTACCTGGAAAGAAGCCTGGTGCAAGGAATTCCATCCACACATAGAATGGGACCCATTGACATTTGCTCCATGTTGAAGCAACAGCTTCACCACATCTATCCGTCCACTTTCAATAGCTGCAATACAATAGTCAGAGAAATTACTGTCACCAAAAAGTTGTTTGTAGAGCCAGACACTTCCATGATGTTCTCATCATTTTATATACCTTGGAATGCACATTATTATAATAGTGCTATGATTACTCCTAAACACAGCATTTTGATCCAGTTTCACTTATATATGTGTGTGTAGGCCTCCATTTGCACAAAAAATTATTCCAAATAGAACATGAAAAGAGACTGATTAAAAAAGAGCAAGAACCAAACATTTATTCTGTCTGATAAAGGTGACAATGTAGCTCTAGTTTGTTTAAAATGCAGTTGAGTGTACCACAAGAAATATAGTCCAGAAGAACTAGTCTGGAAAAGCAGTTTCGATAAAGGACAGAAAGGGTTGCTATCATTACTATCTTAACACAAGAGACAAGAATAATTATTATTAAGGCCTTATAGCTGGTTTCCAACTAGAAACTTCACCTCTACCGACTAGTATTCATGACGGTAGAAGGTACTCAGTGTACAAACAGAGGAGAAAGGCAGTCAACAATATTACTCAGCCACAAACCCTGCTGCTATCTACAACAGTAACCTGCCTAAAAGATATACTGGTGCAATATTGGCACAATGTTACTGAAGTAATCAACCACTTTTTGAATGGATTCCATCCCGCCTCATGAGATGGAACCCATATCTGACACTGCTGAGGTGACCAAGAACCTGAGACTAGATTAAGTATATACATAGATCAGTGCCTTATTCAACCTGTATCAGAAAATTCTTCTTGCTCTAGATAAGAATTAACACAGAAACTCAAACTGGACAATATGCAGAGTGAGCGACATTTGGAGCACTTAGTTCTAAATGGGATGTTTTCATCAAAGCCTTCCCACCCGGACTCAGGAACCTATATGGAAGAAAAGGTGGGAAGATTCTAAGAGCCAGAGGTCCTAGATGACTCTAAGGAAACAGCATCTTCCTGAAGTGGAAACGTAAAGGGTTCTTTGGAAAGTCAGTTGTGTCAGATGGTGTATGCTGGTGCAAACATGAAGGAGTGCTTTCCTGAAGCAGACACACATGAAGGAATGTTCTGCTGAAGTGGACACAAGTGAAAGGATGTTTCACTAAAGCAGGCTCCTAAAAGGATGCATGATGAAGAATTCTTCACTGACACATGTATTAGTCCACCTTACACTGCACAGTTGAGCTCCATTTGTCATGACTCTATAGAGAGAAAAGCACCAAAAAACTTCTGGTGGTGTGTTGGCAGCTACTGCCATTTCTGCAGACTCAAGCCGAGGTAGATTGACATCAGCTGATATATAGACTCATGTGGAGTTTTGCTAAGACAGACTCACACACTGAGTCAAGGTCTGTGGAGGACACGTGATGTTTGAAAGGAGTACAAATAGGACTTAATGGACTGTGAGAGGGGCTCGCTTGTAGAGCTAGCTCTGCAACACTTCTTGATCTCTCTTCTTCACTGATTTTCACTTAGTGGAGAGAGTTCATGGTGTCCCTCCTGCTGACTCATGTTGAGGCCTAGCAGTTCCTAATAGGTCTCACTACCACTGATGCTATCACGACACTACTAAACTGGACTGCTGGTATATCCGTGAAGTGTAATTTTTACTATAATTCAAGTTTTTAATTTATATAGTAGAATTCTATTTACAGGAACCAACTTCATAAGTAGTGATCTGTATTATGATTTACTGAAATAAATTATTAATCTGAGATCCTTATCAGGAAAATATGTACATACCCAAGAATTATCTTTAATTCCAAAGACTCCTGCTGGTGAAGCAGCATAATTTCTCTTTCAGCCAAAAGAGGGAGTAATAATCAAATATAGTTGAACTGATTACAATAATAACCATGAAGAATGAAGGATAATTGCATAGACTATGTAATCATCCAGTTTGACATTCACAGGCACACTATACAGCAACTCTAATATCACTAACATCAATAACTGCAGTTAATCTGTAAACTGCTTGTCATAAGTCCATACAAGGAGACATTTTTTCCAAGATGTAAAACAACTTTCTCCCTAAGCATTATCTTTAGCTGAAATTTTTCTCAAGGTGAGACTTCAATGATGAAGTAGCGTGCTGGCTACATTCTGGCACAAGCTTCTTAGATGGACAGACTGATGCTCTGTGTAGCAGTTACTGTTCAATGGCATCAAAATAGAACAAACTGTGGAGGAAGAAGAGTATTAAAAATAACCTGTCCAGTTCAAATCATTTCTAACATAAATTAGACTACCTGTCTTAACTATTTTCTATTTCTATTAAGAGGCACTGTGATTGTCTAAATTAGAGGTTCTATTGCTGTAACGAACACAATGACCAAAAAGCAAGTTGGGGGAAAAGGGTTTATCTGGTTTACATTACCATAATGCTGTTCATTACTGATGGAAGTCAAGACAGGACTTCAAACAGGGCAGAATCCTGGAGGCAGGATGCAGAAGCCATAGAGAAATGTGGCTTACTGGCTTGCTCAACCTGCTTTCTTATAAAACCCTGGACTATGAGCCCAGGGATAGCACCACCCAGCCATCCTCCAGCACTGATCGCTAATTGAGAAAATGCCTTACAACTGGATCTCATGGAGGCAGGCTCACAGGGGCTCCTTCTCTAATGACTCTACCTTGGGTCAAGTCCACACACAAAACCAGCCAGTACAATGATAAGACAACCCATAAAAGAAAATGTTTATTGGAACTCATGGTCCAGAGGGTTAGCATCTGTTATAATGATGACAGGGAGCTTGGCAGGAGACAGACAGACATGGAACTAGAGTAGTAGCTAAGAACATACATTCTAAACTAAAAGTTGGAAGCAGAGAGCGCTAACTGGAAATGGCATGAGTTTTTTGAAACATCAAATATAGACCCAGTGTCTCCTCCCAATCCTTCCCAAACTGTCCCACCAACCAGGGACCAAGCATTTAAATATATGAGCCTATGGGGGTCAGCCTCAGTCAAGCTACTACATTCCATTCTCAGACCACAAAATGCTTGTGGCCATATCATAATACAAAATATATTTAGTTTAACTTCAAAAGTACCTATAGCCTCAATACAGTTTAAAATTCCAAAGCCTTTTCTAAGATTCAAGGCAATCTTCATGTGACCTCTTGTAAAAAACAAAGTTAATACTTCCAACATACAATGGCACAGAATACATATTACTGTTCCAAAAGGGAGGACTGGGAACACAGTGAGAAAATACTGGACCAAAGCAGGACTGAAACCCGGCAGGGAAACTCCAAATCCTGTATCTCCATGTCTGATATAAAAGGGCTTCGATGGAACTGCCCTTCCAGTTTGTTAACTCTCACATACCTCTCTCTCTTGGGCTGGTTGCACTCCCTTTCTATAGCTTGCCTTGGCAGATATCCCACAGCTCCAACACTTGGACTTCACTTTCAGAGATTTACTGGACCTTTCCAGTTCATCAAGAAGAGACTGCCCTGCCACATGTATGCCCACAACAGATTCCTCATCCTCAGAGGAAAATTCCACCATGTCTTCACTCCTTCATGGCTCTCAAGCTAGAACCACATGGCCAAAGCTGCCGAGTTCTGTTGCCTACTTGAGGTGGAATCTGACCCTTCCTTGAGTTATACTTGCATAAGCCTTGATTTGTTGCTCTTTGGGAAAAGATAATTTCTTAAGAAGTCTTTTCTTTTTACAAATTGCAGAATTAGCTGACCACTCCCTGTACTCATTTCTTCTTATCTCTTTTAGCACAAACAAAGGTTTGATATTAAACTTCCTGGTGGTCTTTTTCTCCTCAAATTTTACATTTTTGTATTTCTTTCTGGCCCATGTGCTCTTTTTAATTGTAGATATATATATAAGAATGATCACTAATAACCAAGTAACAGCACCAATATTCGGCTGTCTTGAAATCTTCTCTGCCAATGAAACTAGTTCAAAAGACTTCAATTTAGCCTCAGGCTCAGTCATAGGCAAGGTCAAAAAACAGCCACAATATTTGCCAAATTATCATAAGGATGGTGTCTAGCCCAGCTGCTAATATTGTTTTCTTCTATGACCTCTTGAGCCAGGCCTCCACAGTCCACATTGGTCTCAGTGCTACTGTTTTCCAAGGTCTTAATAAGGTGGTACACTAAGCTCTTCTTAAAGCATTCAAGCATTTTCCTAGTCCAAAGTCCAAAAGTCTTCCACATTCTGCCAAATAATAACTTGGCTGGGGATGTCACAGCAATATGTCACCACCTGGTACCAATTTCTTTCTTAGTTACTTTTCTATTGCTGTGAAGATACTCCATTTGGTCACCTTATAGTATGCAACTTATAAGAGAGTTAATTGGGGCTCCCAGTTCCAGGCAGAGTCAATGATCATCATAACAGTGATGATCATCATCACAGTTCCAGGCAGAGCCAATGATCATCATAATAGGGAGTATGTCATCAGGCAGGCAGGCATAGCACTACGTCAGTAAGAGTTTAGATTCTTTTTCTTTTTTAAAGATTTTATTTATTTATTTTATGTGTATGAGTACAGATGGCCGTGAGCCATCATGTGTGTGGCTGCTGGGAATTGAACTCAGGAACTCTGCTGGCCCCACTCACTCCAGCCCCACTTGCTCCGGTGTAACTCACTGTAGCTGCCTTCAGACACACCAGAAGGAGGGCGTCAGATCTCATCACGGATGGTTATGAGCCACCATGTGTTGCTAGGATCCATACTCAGGACCTTTGGAAGAACAGTCAGTGCTCTTACCCGCTGAGCCATCTCACCAGCCCAAGAGTTTAGATTCTTATTCAAAGTTGGAGGCAGAAAGATATCTTTATTAGGATGGCAAGAGTCTTGAAATCTCAAAGCCTAGTGACATATCTCTTCCAACAAAGACATACCTCTTAATTGGTCCAAAAAGTTAAACCAACTTAGAGGCAAGCATTCAAATATGAACCTATAGGGGCCATTCTTATTCACAGCACCCAAATACTGTAAACCAAATACTAAACTCAAGAGTGAATAAAGACTGTAACTATTATAAAACAAATAAATACTATGATCAAGAATACTAGGCATAGTGGTGTGCTCCTTTGACCAGAACTGGGGAGACAGAGAGGAGAATTACTGAGTTTGAGGCCAACCTGGTCTACAGAGAGAGTTTTATAACAGCCAGGGCTACACAGAGAAACCCTGTCTCAAAAACCAAAAGGAAAAGTATTTTTTAATTTAATAAGGGTCCACAGTGGCACAATGTAAACATTTCCATTTACTCTTCTTAACTATCATCTAAAAGCAATTAATTCAAAACCAGAAATGAAATGTAAACAAAATATATTCTATACTTGACTTTGCAAAAGTAAGATTCTAGTGTTAAATTTTTTAACTCCAGATAAAAAATAGTAGAAAAAGAACATCTAAAGAACAAAGATCAACCCAGGATATTTATTAGGGACAGGGCAAAGTATCTTAAGTACACATCTTAGAAAAACCCACAGAAAACCAGGTAGCCTGCTGGCAGACCTTCTCTTCTCTGTTCCTCCAGATCTAATCCCACAGTCTCATTCCCAGCTCTGCAGCAGAACACCCATGGCAACTTTCTCTTCTTGCCTCAAATCTCTAATGAATCCCACCAATTTTCACCTTTAACCTTCATACTCTCACCCCCACCCCACCCCATACCACCTCATGTGCTTATCCCAGACCTTAACCTCAGCAGGCACTTCCTACTAACACAAGAGCCATTCCTCCCAGGGAAAATACACTAGTAGGCTAAAGGCAGACCCACACCTTCCCTACTGCTCCTGAGAGCCAACAACCTTCAATCTCATCCCCTGCTTAGTAGAAGGAAACTCACTACAATCTCCCTTCCCTCTCTGACCCAATGGAGCCCAAAGATCTTCTCCCCCAAACTTCCTTCTCCCATCCCATCCCATTCTCCCAGCCTCCAATCTGGTAGAACTAGGAAACAAGTAAGCTAACTGAAAACCCTCACAACTCCCTCCTCTCCTCCAACCCAACACTCCAGTCTCATCCTAGTAGACTAGGTCTACACAAACACCGGCTGCAGTCTCCCTATCCGACTGCCCACATCTCCCTTCCTAACCTCTCCCACATGCTCTGGGTCACTGGATCCCAGCCCCCAATCCAGCATGCACCCCTTGCTAAACCACAAACCATGCCTGTCAGAAAATGAGGTAGGCTGCCTGCAGACCTTCTCTCTGTTTCCCCAGATCCAATCCCCAAGTCATCTCTAGTTTTGGAACAGAAACATTCTTGGCAGCCTTCTCTGCCCTTTCTCCCATCCCTTGTGGATCCCACAGATCCTCTCTCACCTTGTTGCTTAGTGTCAGTCCACAGCCACCTGCTGACACATCTTAGAATGCTGGGCTGTTCCTCTCAGGGCAACAAGTAGGCTAAAACTGAATCCACACTTTTCCTACTGCTCCTGAGATCCAATTCCTCCCAGTCTCATCCCAAGCTGTTGTGGTCTCCATTTTCTCTCTGACCTCATCCTCAAGAAATCTCAGGACTTATTCCTCCAATATCCCAGCCTCCAACATTAGCAAGCAGTCTCTGCCAACACAGGAGCTGAGCAGGCCAGATAAAACAAAACCATCAGAGTCTCTGAAAATCCAAGGAACATAACATCCATTCAAAAAAGAAAAAAATAGATATCACAACCTAGACTTATAATCATCCTAAACCCAGATAACTAGATGCTAAGGTAAAAACACAATCAATAACAGTCAGAGCACTGTGTTTCCATTAGGGCTCAGCCATCTTACCATAGCAGGCCTTGAATATTCCAACACAGCTGAAGCATAAGAAAAACAACAACAACAAAAATCCTTAAAACCAATTATGCAAAAAATTATAGAGATCCTCAAAAAGGATATGAATAAATGCCTTAACAAAATCCAGGAGGAAATGGAGGAAATTGATAAATCTCTCTCTTTTTTCATTTTTCTCCTTTTTTATTAGATATTTTCTTTATTTACATTTCAAATGTTATCCCCCTTTCCTAGTTTCCCCTCCCAAAATCCCCTATCACATTCCCCCTCCCCCTCCTCACCAACGCACCAACTCCCAGTTCCCTATCCTGGCATTCCTCTATACTGGGGAATCGAGTCTTCTCAGGACCAAGGGCCTCTCCTCCCACTGATGTCCAAGAAGGCCATCCTCTGCTACATATGCAGCTGGAGCCATGGGTCTCTCCATGTGTACTCCTTGGTTGGTGGTTTAGTCCCTGGGAACTCTGGAGGTATTGGTTGGTTCATATGGATGTTCCTCCTATGGGGCTGCAAGCTCCTTCAGCTCCTTCGGTCCTTTCTCTAGCTCCTCCACTGGGTACCTTGTGCTCAGTCCAAAGGTTTTGCTGAGAGCATCCACCTCTGTATTTGTCAGGCATTGGCAGAGCCTCTCAGGAATCATCTATATCAGGCTCCTGTCAGCAAGCAATACCACAATAGTGTCTGAGTTTGGTGACTGTATATGGGATGGATCCCCAGGTGGGGCAGTCTCTGGATGGTCTTTCCTTCAGTCTCTGTTCCACAGTCTCTGTATTTCCTCCTATGGGTATTTTGTTCCCCTTCTAAGAAGGACCAAAGTATCCATACAAGAAAGCCACACAAACTCAAAACAGTTAAAGGAAACAAAACAATTCAAAACCTAAAAATGGAAATAGAATCAATAAAATATAAACTGAAAGAATTATGGAAATGAAAAATTTAGGGAAGCTTCACCAACAAAATACAAGAGATGTAGGGGAAAACCCCAGGTGCTTAAGATATGAGCAAAGAAATGGATACATAGGTCAAAGAAAATATTAAATCTAAAAACTTCCTAATACAAAACATCTAGGAAATCTTAGACAGTACGAAAAGACAGGGGATCATACAGGGTATACCCTTAGAAGAATAGAACTCATTAGATAAGGCAGACTGACTAAAATAACACTTTCTTACTTAATAGCATAGATGATGAAATGATAATAAAAGGACAATAAAAGTTTGGTATTAGTATTATTTGTTATTCGTAAAAAGACCAGCTCACACTAGTAAGTCCCAGAAGCTAAGTATGTGAGAGGCTCCCAGGGGATGACATTAGCTGATATACCCAACAGTGGCAAGCTAGAACCTGAAGAGACTACTTCCAGTAAACAGACACGGCCCCCAGTTGAGGGATGGGGCCATTCACCCATCTCAAAATCTTTAACAGAATTGTTCCTGTCTAAAGGAAATGCAGGGACAAAAATACAGAGCAAAGACTGAAGGAAAGGCCATTTAGAGACCGCCCCACCTTGGGATCAATACCACTCACAGACACCAACCCAACACTATTGCTGATGCCAAGAAGTGCTTGCAGACAGGAGATTGGTATAGCTGTCCTCTGAGAGGCTATGCCAACACCTAAGACAGAATCAGATACTCACAGCCAGCCATTGGACTGAAGCCAGGGAGCCCAATGGAAGAGTTAGGGGAAGGACTGAAGGAGCTGAAGGGGATTGCAACCCCATAGGAAGAACAGTATCAACTACCCAGACCCCTCAGAACTCCCAGGGACTAAATCATCAATCAAAGAGTATACATGGATGGGTCCATGGCTCCAGCTACATATTTAGCAGAAGACTGCCTTATCTGGCAAGAGTAGGAAGGAAGGCTCTTGGTCCTGTGGAGGCTTGTTGCCTTAGGGAAGGGGGATGCTAGAGAGGTGAGGTGGGAATGGGTAGGTAGGTGGGTGGGGGAGCACCTTCTTAGAGGCAAAGGGGAGAGGCGATGGGGTGGAGGATCCATAGAGACAAAACTGGGAAGGAGGACAACATTTGAAATGTAAATAAAATAATTAATAATAATAATAATAATAATAATAGACCAGTTCAGATAGTCTCCACTTATCTATAGCACTTTAAAACTGTAAATACTGCCTGTATAAAAGCAGGCTGCCATATATTAAACGTGTTTGCTTTGGGAGAGCTATTCTTTAGATTCTTTGAACTGGAGTTATAGAACTGATAATAAAAATAAAATCTGTTCTATTTTTAACTTTATAATTGTGACTGAACTTTTGACCCTGAACATGTAATGAAAAATCAAACACATGTCTTGAGACAAAATGATTAATCTACATTCCTTGGATAATCATTAGTCTGACTTTGTTCTGAGAAAATAATATAAATAAATAAGCAACCTGATTGCTTTTCAGTCAGAATTGCAAGATTCCCCTGATCACTAAGCCTAACTCACTCCTCCCTTGCCAAACCATTATATCCTCTAAGAAAATTCTGAAAAAAACTGCCAGGGCTGGCCGCCAGAACTTGGCAAGGTATAAGAAGAATTCAGAACATTAAACAGTGAATCAGAAAAGAACGTCCCTTCACCATATAAAAATTAAACCACTAAACACACAGAAGATAGAAAGAATATTAAATGCTGAAAGAGAAAAAGACAAAGTTTATATCAATAGATAAATATACAGATAGACAATCAGACTTCTTTAGATTTACACCTGACTTCTTAGTGAAGACTCTAAGAGCCAGAAGGGCATGGACAGATGTGCTACAGACTCTAGAAGACCAAAGATGATAGCCAAGATTACTATATTCAGAAAACTTTTCAACTACACTAAGTCTAGAAAATAGGATATTCCATAATAATGTCAAATTTAAACAATATCCATTGTAGGAGGAATGGCAGGCCTCGCTGACAAGGTGGTGGCCGCTTCCACATACACATCATTAAACAGTGAGTAGGGTAATGTAGCTTCAGAGGCAACTTCCACACGAAGGCCAAACTGAAGCCTGCCTGAGAGATTGGTGACAAAAAAAATGACTGCCAATCAGGAACACAAGAGGAGTAGATGGCAGGAAATAATTTATTATTCACCTCAGGGCTGAAATCAGCTCCTTCAGTCCTTGCTTAGGACCATGGGATTTGGGTGGAGGATATACAGGATGCTACCTGAGAATTAATAAGCTTCCTGCCGAATTCTCACCTGCTCTCAGAGTCTGAGCCATTGATTCCACACCACCTCATCCCCAACCCCCAAGGATGAGTATGGTTGGGCAGCAGGCAGCGAGTGGTGTGAGAAACAAAGCAACAATCTATCTACAAATCAAGCCATACAGAAGGTGGTATGAAGAAAACTCGAACCTAAGCAGGTTAACTGCACCAATGAAAAACACAAGAAATGAATGATTTCTCATCAGCAAAATCAAAAGGAAAACACACACACATTTAACACAAATCACTAATATAAACAACACTATCAACACCAACAAAATAACAAGAATCAACACAAATTGGTCATTGATATCATTTAATATAAGTGGCTTCAAATCCACAATAAAAAGACACAGACTAACAGAAAGGATATAAAAACAGGACCCATCCTTCTGCTGTACCCCAAAAACACAACTCAACATCAAGACTCGGATCACAAGTCACTTCTCATGATGATGATAGAGGGAGGATTTAAAGAAGGACATAAATAACTCCCTTAAAGAAATAAAAGAGGACAAGCTCTGCAGCCAGTCCCACAACACACAGAGAAAGCCACACTTCCAGGTGATCTAACAAGCCC